>NW_026585698.1:12696671-12816371 GCF_907164565.1 Psammomys obesus | reverse complement strand
TTTCTTTCTTTCTTTCTTTCTTTCTTTCTTTCTTTCTTTCTTTCTTTTTTGTTTTTCAAGACAGGGTTTCTCTGTATAGCACAGGCTGTCCTGAACTTACTTTGTAGACCAGGCTGGCCTCGAACTCACAGACCTGCCTTTGCCTCCCAAGTGTGAGCATTAAAGGTGTGTATCACCACCACCCAGCTGCTACTTTTCTTTAACAGAACAATATAAGTAGGTTTCCTCTAGGCTCACATCCTGTCTAGTCTCAGATTCTCAGACACTTCAGCAGTGTCAGGCATGGGTTCTATTTCATTGAATTGGCCTTAAGCCTAATTTAACAAAAAAAAGTAGTAGGTAAAAGCAGGGCAGAAAGCCCAGGTTTGGAGTCAAGAGACTCACCAGAAGGAGACAGGAAGATGGGAAGAGAGGAGAGAAGAGGAAAAGGGAAAAGGGCCTGATGGGAAAAAGCCCTGATGGAAATAGAACCACTGGGGCCATGAGGAAGGACTCTGAGAGCGGTGTGAAAAGGAGTGATCCAGATAAAGGATAAGCTGGTATTTATAAGATGATGGATGAGGGATAGGACAGACAGGAATGATTAAGGCAGCTGGCAATGGATGGGGGCTATGAAATGGATAGGGAGGTTATTGAGATAGCATAGGTAGAATAATCTTCCCAGCCCAAGGGATTATAAGGAAATTATAAAATCTAGCAGGTATACACACCTGCTTATTGATTGCGATTGTGGGTTAAATAATAATGCTGTAACAATTACAGGCAAATAATAAACAGTATTTAGCCCAACATCATTTATTTACAAGAACAGTTGATCTTAGAGCAAGAGCTGTTGGTGTTCTGTTCAGGAAATTGCTTCCTATGCCAGTGAGTTCAAAGCTCTTCCCACTTTTTTCTCTAATAGATTTAGGGTGTCTGGTTTTATGTTGAGGTCTTTGACCCACTTGGATTTAGTTTAGTGCAGAGTGATAAGTATGGATCTATTTACATTTTTCTATATGCAGAATCTAGTTATATCAACACCATTTCTTGAAGATGCTGTCTTTTTTTCCATTGTATAGTTTTGGCTTCTTTGTCAAAAATCAAGTGTCCCTAGTTGTGTGAGTCTTCAATTTGACTCCATTGATCCATCAGTCTGTTTCTATGCCAGTATCATGCAATTTTTATTACTGTTGCTCTATAGTACAACTTGAGATAAGGGATAGAGATACCTCCAAAAGATCTTCTATTGTACCTGACTGATTTATTCTGTTTTTTTTTGTTTTGTTTTGTTTTGTTTTTTTCTTTTTCCATATGAAGTTGAGAATTGTTCTTTCAAGATCTGTAAAGAATTGTGTTGGTATTTTGATGTGAATTTCATTGAATCTGTAGATTGCTTTTGGTAAGATGGGCATTTTCACTGTTTATCCTACTGATCCATAAACATGGGAGATCTTTTCATCTTCAGATATCATCTTCAGTTTTTCTTTCTTCAGAGACTTGAATGATTCATGCAAGTCTTTCACTTGCTTAGTTAGAGTTACACCAAGATACTTTATGTTTTCCTGTGGCCATTGTGATGGGTGTTATTTCCATAATTTCTCTTTTATCTGGCTTTTCTTCTATATACAGGAGGGTTATTGATTTTTTTAATTAAATTTTTTATCCAGTTACTTAGCTGAAGTTGTTTCTCAGCTATAGGAGTTCCCTGGTAGAATTTTTTGGGTCACTTATATATACTATCATATCATCTGCAAATAGCACTACTTTAACTTCTTTCTTTCCAATTGCATCCCCTTGATCTCCTTTACTTTTCTTATTGCTCTAGCTAGTACTCTATGTACCATATTGAATAGATATGGAAAGAGTGAGCAGCCTTGCCTTGTCCCTGATTTCAGTGGAACTGGTTTGAGTTTCTCTGTTTAGTTGGTGATAGGCTTGCTATATATTACCTTCACTATGTTTAGGCATGTGCTTTGAATACCTGATCACTCCAAGACTTTTAACATGAACAGGTGTTAAATGCTTTTCAGCATCTAAGGAGATGATAATGTGTTTTTTTTTCTTTCAGTTTATTTACATAGTGGATTACATTGATGGATTTACATATATTGAACCACCCTTGCATGCCAGGGATGAAGTCTACTTGGTCATGTTGGATGATATTTTTGATGTGTTCTGGAATTCAGTTTGGCAGTATTTTATTGGGTAAATTTTTTGCCTCGATGTCCTAAAGGGAAATTGGTCTGAAATTTTCTCTCTGTTGGGTCTTTGTTTGCTTTGGGTATCAAAGTGACTGTGGCCTAATAGAATGGGTTTGGTAAGGTTACTTCTGCTTCTATTTTGTAGAATAATTTGAATAGTATTGAAATTAGTTCTTCTTTGAAGTTCTGGTAGGATTCTGTGCTGAAAACATCAGCCTTTGGCTTTTTGTTCATTTGGTTTTTTTTGGGAAAATTTTGATGACTGATTCTATTTCCTTAGAGGATATAGAACTATTTATTTTATTTGCCTGATCTTGATTCAACTTTGGTAAATGGACTCTATCAAGAAAATTTTCCATTTTACTTAGATTTTCAAATTTTATGGCATATAGGCTTTTGAAGTAAGACTTAATTATTCTTTGGATTTCCTCAGTGTCTGTTGTTTTGTCCCCTTTTTCATTTCTGATTTTGTTGATTTGGATAGTGTCTCTCTGCCTTTTACTTAGTTTGGCTAAGAGTTTGAATACCTTGTTGATTTTCTCAAAGAACAAGCTTCTGGTTTTGTTTATTCTTTAAACTGTTCTCTTAGCTTTTAATTTATTGATTTCGGCCCTGAGTTTAATTACTTCCAGCCATCTACTCCTCTTGGGTGTGTCTTCTTCCTCTCCTCTTCCTCCTCCTTATTTTTCTTCTTTTTTTCCTTAGGGCATTCAGGTGTGCCATTAAGCTTCTTGTATGAGATGTCTTATATTTCTTTGTAAAGGCACTTAGTGCTTTCAACTTTCCTCTTAGCACTGCTTTCATTGTGTCCCATAGGTTTGGATATATTGTGCCTTCATTTTCATTGAATTTTAGGAAGCCTTTAATTTCTTTCTTTATTTTTTCCCTTTCCCAGTTGTTCTTGAGTAAAGAGTTGTTCACTTTCCCTGTGTGTGGATTTCCATGTGTGTTCGGTAAGTTGCTGAGAAGGTATATTCTTTTGTTTGGTGATGAAAAGTTTTTTAGATGTCTATTATATCCATTTGATTCATGACATCTGTTAGTGTCATTGGGTCTGTTTGCTTGGAAAACCATTTTCATGCCTTTTACTCTCAAGTAATGTCTATCTTTGTGACTGAAGTGTGTTTCTCTCACCCAGCAGAATGATGGGTCCTGTTTCTGCAACCATTCTGTTAGTCTGTTTCTTTTTATTGCAGAATTGAGTCCACTGATGTTGAGAGATATTAATGACCAATTGTGGTTTGTCCCTTTAATTTTGATGTTTGCTATGGTAGTGTGTGTGTGTGCTTGTTTACTTTTGATTTTGCTGTAGTGAAGTTACCTATTATCTTATCTTTTTGGGGGTGTACTTAATCTGTTCAAGTGGGATCTTTTATTCTAGTATCTTTTGTAGGGCTGGGTTAGTGTACAGATCCTGTTTAAATTTATTTCTGTCATGGAATATCTTGTTTTTTTTTCCATGTGTGATGATTGAGAGTTTGTCTGTGTTGGTATTTTAATTAATAATTTCATTTTGATTACAGAATACTTTGGTAAGATAGCCAGCTTCACAGTATTGATTCTTCTAACTTATGAGAGTGGGAAATCTTTTTTTTTTTGATGTCTTAATTCAATTTCTGTCTTAAATGTCTTAAGGTTTTTGTTACACAGGTATTTCTCTTACTTGTTTTTTGTTATCTCATTATAATTACATTTTTGAGGTTATTGTGGTTGGTACTGGTTTCTTGATTTCTTTCCCAAGCTATATGTCATTTGTCTATGGGAATGCTTCTCATTTTTGATTGATAAATTTGTAATCTGATGGTTTGCTGCAATTAACAGCTATACATTGGTCTGTGGATTTTCATTTGAAAAGGGGATAAATGGTTATGAGAAAGACTTTCCCAAAGAGGGGCTGAAACTTGAAAATATTCATAAATGTTTTAGTAATTATAGAAATGCAATGGACAGAAGTTAAAGAATCTTGAAGCAAACCAATTGTGGGGATAAAAATAGTGCATCATATTGATGGTTTTTAGAGAGGAGACTTATAGTGAGGATTTTGGTTTTTAAAAAACCCAGTTACAAGCTGGGCATAGCAGTGCATGCCTGTAATCCCTGCGGTAGGGAAGGCAGCAGAGGTGGATCTCTGTGAGTTAAAGGCCAGTCTGGTCTACAAAGCAATGCTAGGACAGCCAAAGCTACACAGAGAATCACTGTCTCAACCCAAAACAAACAAACAAAAACCCAGTTAATGTAATGTGAATTTATTTTTGTTTTAATGCCATGTGTGGGCTATGGGCCTGCTTTGGCTACAGTAGCTAACCATAATGTGTCTTGTGCTCTGGCAGGGGGATGATTTGTGCCAGCTGCAGACAGTTTAATTCTGGGAACTCTTCTGAAAGTATAAGTGGGAGAGACCCAGGATGGTCTGTAGCAGCTGCTGCTCCCCCTCCTACTTCCCTTGCTGCTGCTGGTCTCTGCTGTTGGTTCCTGCGGCTACTTTGGTATTGCTGGATTCCTGCTTTGCTAGTTTGCTGAGTATTTTGACTAAGAAGGTTTTACTTGCCCCTAGGAACCTGAGGACCCTAATCAGCAGAAAGTAGTCTAAAGAGGTCTACGTCCCCTTTCTCCTCTAACCTTTCTTGCCTACCTAGTATGGGAGGTGGTGAAGGGATTGGGGTAGAGAAGGGTGGTAGACAGAAGAACACAATAAGTTGGTTAAAAACAAATGCCTACAAAGACTGTGTGTAAAACATATAGCAAAATTTGAGCAAAGAAAGCATTAGGTAGACTATATAATAATAATGGGAATTGAAAAGGGCTGTTCTCTTTGATTCCCTTAGACACACTCAATATTCATAAGCAACTATGTTAGCATCTTTAGAAAGAGGAATTGAGTCTCAGGTAGAGTCAGCCTATATCCTTCCTGGAGCCTACCCTGTGGCAAGTCCTCAGCTTGTCTCAGAAATGCCCCCTCCCACAGTTTCTCCTTTCTCTGTAAGCCCTTTGTCCTCCAGCCATAGCTCTTCCCATATCTGCTCTCTACTCTTGTTTCCCCACACTTGTTTCCTCTGTACTCCCTCTCCTATCCTGTTCTGTCTCTTCAACTACTTCTACTGCCTATTCTATTTCCCCTTCTGAGTGAAATTCAAGCATTACTCTAGCTGAGATCCCTGGTAGTGGGGGTCATGGCAACTGGAGAGGTCACCTTCCAACTAGACAGGTCTCCTACCACTCACAAAAACTTCCACCCAAAATTTACCTTGCCTACAAGATGTGCAGGGGTAAAAACAGAACAGGAATGGAGGGAATGTCCAACCAACCCCTAGCCCAACCTGAGACCCACCCATGGGAGAAAGCCATCCTCTGACACTAACACTGACACTCTGCTATGCTTGCAGACTGGAGCCTAACATAGCTGTCTTCTGAGAGGCTCCACCCAGCGAAGAATGGAAACAGATGCTGAGACTCACAGCCAAAGGTTGGGCACACTGCAGAGCCTTGTGAAAGAGTTGGGGAAAGGATAGAAGGACCTAGAGTGGACAGGAGCTTCAGAAGAAGACAAACAGAGCCAAGTAACCTCGACACAGAGTGTGCTGCAGAGACTGAAATACCAACTGGAAGGCCATGCATGGACTGAAACAAGGCTCCCTACACATATATATCCAATGGTCTTCTTATATATACCCAACTTGGTCTTTTTGTGGGTAAGCAGAGAGGGTCCTGTTTCTGACATGGACTCTGTTGCATGCTTTTCAATCTCTTCCCCCTGGAGGGGCTGCCTTGCTAGGACTCATTTTTTTGTTTGTTTTAAAGTGTTTTTCAAATTGAAAATTAATGTAATAAAAATATGCTAGCAAGGTGAATTTTAAGAGAATTTGTATTTTACTACTATTTTGATCTATATATTATATTTTATTTACACATTTAGTTTAAAAAATATATAATAAATATGCACCATTGCCTAGGTTGAGAAGTGAGTATGTTTATTGCTAATGCTATCAGCCTAAGGCTAGATCTACTGTGGCCACCGGTCTGTGACTCAGCCACTGGTCTGTGACTTACCTCAGGTGGTAAGGTATTTTGGAGTTTGGGGATCTCTCCCTCTGTCAGGCTATGGTTTCCATTTGCACAAAGCCATGGATTTAGCGGATTATATTAGCATCCGGATTATCCAGGTATCACTGACCAGCGGTGCGAAGGTAAACCCACTCAAAATACAGTGATACTTTCAGCCAAATAGGATACTTGGCTGTCAAGAATAGAATCCAAATTGCTTGTCCAGTTGACAAAAGAGAAACGTTTACTAAAGAAGAAAAGTCAAAGACAAAGGATTTCTGTAAACAACCGTGACAGGACATCATTCCATTAGTGGAAGGTCAGCTGATTAGCAGAACACTTTTCTCACAGTCAAGTGGCCCTGAAGCTCAGCCCCAGCACTAAAAAAAAAAAAAAAAAAAAATTAAGACAGGAGGAGAACCATTTATTCCGTATTGTTTCACTTCCTCCTGCTTGAAGTTATAAGAGAAGCTGGAACCGATAGGCAGTGTTATGAAGTCTTTAAGGTGTTGAAGCAGAAGCTGAGACTCATAGCCAAACTTTTCTCACAGGGTATGGAATTTTATGAAAGAAGAGGGAAATAGAAAGACCTGAAGGAGAAAGGAACTCCAAAAGAAGACCAACAGAGCCAAAAAAAAAAAACAAAACAAAACAAAACAAAACAAAACAAAACAAAAAAACCTGGGCCCTTGGGGCTATGAAGAGACTGATACCCCAACCAAGGCCCAGGCATGGAAGGGGTCTAAAACCCCTGCACAGAGGTAGTGCATAGACTCAGTATCCACGTGGATTTCCTAGTAAGGGGAACAGGGTGTCTTGACATGAACTCAGTGGCAGGGTCTCTGATCATCTTCCCCTTGGGGGTGGAACCTTGCCAGGCCCCAGAGGAAGACAATGCAGCCAATCCTGATGAGACCTGGTAAGTCAGAGGGAAGGGAAGGAGGACCTCTCCTATCAGTGGACTAGGGAAGGGGCATAGGAGGAAAAGAAGGAAGGAGGGAGGGATTGGGAGGAGTCAAAGGAGGGGGCCAGAGCCAAGCTAAAAAGTGAATAAATGGTAATAAATAATAATTCAAAAAAGTATCAGCAACAGAAGAAGAAGGAGAAGGACTGGCATAGACTGCTACACCTTTAAACCAGTGGTTTTCATCCTCCCTAAGGCTGCAATCCTTTAATACAGTTCCTCATGTTGTGGTGACCTCCAGCTATAAAATTATTTCATTGCTACTTTACAACTGTGATTTTGCTACTGTTGTGAATCGTAATGTAAATATTCGTACTTTCTGATGGTATTAGGTGACCCTTGGGAAAGGATGGTTTGACCTACAAGAGGTCATGACCCACAGGTTAAGAATCACTGCTTTAAAACCACAAACACAAGTAGGAAGTAACTGTCCAAATACTTGAAAAAACAAACTAGTAATATTTAGCTAGCTAAAACACTCAGGACAGATCTTAACACATCAGGAAAGTTCTAGAAAATATTTACCAGACATTTTTCCATAATACTTAGGTACAAATCTGTAATTGCCATGTATGGTGGAATTAACTTTTATCTCAAAATATTCAATAAAACGTATATTTACCTACTTAAAAACAAAACAAACGCAAAGCAACATGCAAAATCATAGATCATAGATATGTTCCTTTAAGGGACAATGTCTGTCACACAGGTGATCCAGCCTGAGGTTTAATAGCATGGCTGGGACAGGACCCAGCTGTGGTGGTTGTACACATTGCTAGACAAGACAATGCCTTCCAAGCTGACATCTACCACTACAGGCTCTATGAATTCTTGGTTCCCAGCTCCTGGTGTAGATCTTAGAAGTGGTGACAATTTCTAAGTTTAGTTAGAAGAAGGGGGTCTTGACATGAACTCAGTGGCAGGCTCTCTGATCATCTTCCCCTGAGGGGGTGCAACCTTGCCAGGCCACAAAGGAAGACAATGCAGCCAATCCTGATGAGACTTGGTAGGTCAGATGGAAGGGGAGGAGGACCTCTCCTATCAGCGGTCCTTTGTATGTCTGTCTGCTTTCAGGCACAAAGTTGAGCAGGTGTTCACCACTGCCTTTTGACCATCATGGTCCCCACCACAGAAATAGAGAAACAAACCCAGTAATGTGGACTGAGAATACAAATCAGAGTAAACTTCCTTAAAAAATATTTTCCTCTCAGCTATTTGTCTCAGCATCAGAAAAGCTAACATACACCCAATACTGAAAAAAAAAAAAGTCAGTACCCTCAGAAATGAAAAGTACAAGAGTTCCCACCATTTGCCTGCAAATTTAATGATTTCCTTTTTATTTGCTGAGTAGATTCCATTGTTTAAATGTACCACAATTTCTGTATCCATTCCTCCATTGATGGATATCTGGGTTGTTTCCAGATTCTAGCTATTACACATAAAGCTGCTACAAACATGGTTGAGCAAATGTCCTTGTTGTGTACTTGAGCATATTTTAGATATATGCCTAGGAGTGATATAGGTGGATCTTGAGGAAGCACTATTCCTAATTGTCTGAGAAAACGCCAGATTGATTTCCAAAGTGGTTGTACAAGTTTACATTCCCACTGGCAATGGAGGAGGGTTCCCCTTTCTCCACAACCTCTCCAGCATGTGTTGTCACTTGAGTATTTGATCTTAGCCACTCTGATTGGTGTAAGGTGAAATCTCAGGGTCGTTTTGATTTGTATCTCTCTGATGGCTAAGGAGGTTGAGCATCTCTTTAAGTGTTTCCCTGCCATTCTATATTTCTCTAAAGAGAATTCTATTTATCTCTGTACCCCATTTTTTAATTGGATTGCTTGATTCATTGCTTTTTAACTTCTTTAGTTCTTTATATATTTGGATATCAGCACTCTGTCAATCCTCACTAGAAAGACAAATGGGATAGACATTGGAAGTAGAAAAAAACAAGTAACAGGACAGGAACCTACTGCAGAGGGCCTCTGAAAGTGTATCAAAGCAGATGCTGAGACTCATAACCAACTCTTCGGCAGAGTGTAGGAAATCACATGAAAGAAGGGGGAGTTAGTATGACCTGGAGAGTACAGGAGCTCCCCAAGACCAAATATATCAGGGCACAGGGATCTTTTATGAGACTGTTTTTCCAACCAAAAGCTATGTATGTATATAACCTAGAACCCATGCTCAGATGTAGCCCATGGTAGCTCAGTATCCAAGTGGGTTCTCTAGTAAGGGGAACAGGGACTGTTTCTGACATGAACTCAATGGCTGGCTCTTTGACTTCCCCCTTACCTCCGAGGGAGGAGCAGCTTTACTATGCCACAGAGGAGGACTTTGCAGCCAGTCCTGAAGATACCTGGTAAGCTAGGGTCAGGTGGAAGGGGAGAAGGACCTCCCCTATCAGTGGACTTGGAAAGGGGCAGGGAGGAGATGAGGGAGGGAGGGTGGAATTGGGAGGGAATAAGGAAGGGGGCTATGGCTGGGATACAAAGTAAATAACCTGTGATTAATATAAAAATGAACATTATTAAAAAATAAAAGTACAAGAGTGATTGTTCTCTCATCAGTGTTGAGGGAAAAAAATAAAAAAAGAAAACAAAACGAACAAATATTGGACTAGTTACTAACTCACAGAGAGGAACAAAAACCAAAGACAAACCTCCAAGAGGATCACTGATTTATCCTCAAACTCACAAGAGATGAAATAGGAGAGAGGACTAGAGTGCAGTTGATTCATTCCAGATTAATTAACTAAAACTGAATCACCCACAGCGAATGATAGCGAATGATCTGATAGCATTTCATCAATTTATCTTTTCCAAATGCTGATGAACTCACTAGCATCTAAAGCTGGAACTTGGCCTTGTCTACTCTTTCTACATTATTTTAACAAGGGGTTCTATTTGCTTGATAAAACAATGACAGAAGGCAGCTTGGTGTGGAAAGGGTTTATTTCAGCATACAGTTCATAGTTCATCACCCAGAGAAGTCAGGGCAGGAACCCAAGGCAGGCTGTAGAGCCAAGAGCTCATGTGAAGGGCACGGGGAAGTGCTACTCTCTCGCTTGCTCCTCGTGGTGTACTCAGCCTGCATTTTTATATTACCCCAGGGCCACCTACGTAGGAGTTGTACTGTCCATAATGGACTGGGCCATCACACACCATCAATAAAGAAAATACCCCACAGGCCTGACTACAAGTCAGTCTTGTGGCAGTATTTTTCTCAACAGGGGTTTACTTTTCTTGAAGAACACTAGCTTGGGACAAGTTGACATAAAACTACCCAGTGTACACATCATTACATAATCTAGAATACTGCTAGAATTTACAAATGTGAATTATTCCCACCATTAAATAAGGACATTTATTCAATTATGTTCGTAGCAGCTTTATTTGTAACAGCCAGAATCTGGAAACAACCTAAATGACCATCAACTGAGGAATGGATACAGAAATTGTAGCATACCTACACAATGGAATACTAATCAGCAATTAAAAACAACGAAATCATGACGTTTGCAGGCAAATGGTGGGAACTAGAAAAGCTCATCCTGAGTGAGATAACCCAGAAGCAGAAAGACACACATGGTACATACTCACTTATAAGTGGATATTAGCCATATAATATAGGATAAGCATACTAAAATCTGTAGTCCTAAAGAAGCTAAACAGCAAGGAGGATCCTAGGGAAGATGCTTAATCCTCATTCAGAAGGGCAAACAGGATAGACATCGGAAACAGGAGACAAGGAACAGGACCGGAGCTTTCCATAGGGGGCCTCTGAAACTCTACCCACTAGGATATCGAAGGAGATACTGAGACTCATAGCCAAACTTTGGGCAGAGTACCAGAATCCTTATGAAAGAAGGAGGAGATACAAAGACCTGGTGAGGACAGGAACTCGACAAGGAGACAAACAGAGCCAAAAATCCTGAGGCCAGGGGGACCTGCAGACACCGATACTCCAACCAAGGACCATGTATGGAGAGGACCTAGATCCCCTGTTCAAGGGAAGCCCATTGACTGCTCAGTCTCCAAGTGGGTTCCTTAGTAAGGGGCAGAGAGGCTGTCTCTGACATGAACACAGTGGCTGGCTCTCTGATCACCTACTCCTAGGAGGAGCAGCTTTGCCAGGCCACAGAGGAAGATGATGCAGCCAGCCTTGATGAGATATGATAGGCTGGGGTCAGATAGAAGGGGAGGAGGACCTCCCCTATCAGGGGACTAGGAAAAGGTATAGGGGGAGAAGAGGGAAGGTGGGAGCGACTGGAAGGAGATGAGGGAGCAGGCTGCAACAGGAATACAAGTTGAATAAATTTTAATAAATAAGTAAATAAATAGAATAATAATGAAAACACAAAAAAGTGAATTATTATTTCTGAAAGAATGAAATATCTAAGGAAGAACTAGAGCTTGTTTCTCTTAACTGAAAAAGTTCAGAAATGGTGAAATTCAGGGCAAAGTTGGTATAATCTTTATATTAATAAAATTATTGTAATGTGACTATGTTAAAATAGCTAAAGGCATTCTCTAAGTACTGTTTCTAAATATATCTTTAAAAATCTGTTATTTTTATTTAATGTGTGTGTGTGTGCCATTTGTGTTCGGACACTTGTGGAATTCTGAGGTGGTCATTGAATCTCCAGAATTTATAGTTGTATATAGCCTACAATGGACCATGCTCTTATCCCCTGTAAGGGCGGTTTGTGCTCTTTAATCCTAAGACATCATTACAGTCCCTTCAGATTTATCTTTAGTACAGAGAGTGTACAATTTAGACCACTTTATGTTCAAGCTAAAATGACAATAAAATTTACCACTATTAACTTTAAAAAAGTCAGCAATTTGATTCTCTACCTGAATTTATTCTGTGGCGTATTATGAATATGACTCCATGCAATTTAAATGACCAATTAGAAAAGAAATATTTTAGTTGGTTGCTTGCTTTTATTTTTGTTAACAATTAGGGAAAAAATATATCTTTATTGGTTGGTTGAGTTCATTTTTTGTAATACTTGTATTTATTATTTGCAATTCCCCTATGTGTATAAATGTATTTGGCCATAATCACCCTCTACTTCTTCCCTTTCAATTACCCACAGCCCCCATTACACATCCCCCTGGACTTCATGTTTGGTTTATTACAGTGAAAACTGTACAGGCTTACATAACCTAGATAAACGAACATTTAGTACATCTCCAGGGGAGTGGCAAGTACTGTCTTATTTCTTAAAAAAGATAAGAATCTGTGCACCTCTTTGGTTTCGGTCTTCAGAATGCATGAGATTTTTCTTGGAATTGATGACAAAGTAACCCCTCTACAACTTGTTTATTCTATATTTTAGATTCATTCATCAATGCATACATCTTTAAAATGCGGATATTAGTAGCCAAAATACCCTCATAGTTAGGATAAAACTATGAAAACATAAGCATGAGAAAAAGTGAATGCTTTGAACAAAAATATACCACGTAACTATAGGCAAATGGTTGATCTCAAACTGTTCCTTTCTAAATAGCCCTGCTTATTTGAAATCAAATTTTACTGTTTGAACTGAAATTTTGCTTCCTGTGCCTATTTTCCTACAGAAAGGAAGAATATTTCCTAAAGGTTCAGACACTTCCTGCTGTTTGCCAGTTACGTTTCTCACTGTGAATGGGCACAAGTGAATATTGTCACATGGTCTTGTATATGGTGTGATGGCTATTCTTGGCTGTCAATCTGACTACATATGGACTTAACTAAAACTTAAGAAATGGGGGTACATTAGTGAGGGATTTTGGCCTTATTTGAAGTGGAATGATGCACTTCTTAGATGGATTTTTGAGGTACCTTTAGTCAAGAGCTGGGCTACACTTTTTACTAGAAGCTTATATAAAGACACAGAAGAAGGAAGTTTTTGCTCTTTGCTTGCTTGAATTAGCCTTCCTAGCAAGTCCACTCTTGCACTAGCCTTAGAGCCTATTTATTCAGGATTCTGGCAGATCCTGAAGACTACCTCGGACATCCACCACTGTGGACTAAAAAACTAATGGATTCTAGGTCTTTCCATTAGTTGGCTACGGTTGGATTAGCTGGACCACAGCCTGTAAATCATTTTAATAAGCCCCTTCTACATATAGATAGATTCATTCTTTAAGATCTGTTATTCTAGAGAACTTACTAATACATACTGCTATTGCAGACTTTTCTGCTACACTCTGTCACATCCATGCTTGCCATTTAGAAGCCGTGCTTCTAAATGTGTAGGCTAGTCTCTGTACCTGGACTAGGTCATTCTATCCACTGAAGCTGGGCTTAACTTAGATCTCTCTGGAAACCAGCAACAGTCAGTTATTGTCTATTTATAGCACCTCTTAACAGTTCAATACTCAAACCCCAATGTGGCTATATGTGAATTATGATAATGGTAGTGGTTGTGAGGATAAACAGTAGGAGAGATAATTGACTGGAAGGTATACAATGTTACTTTCTGATTTGATGAAAATGTTTCATTACACATACAGGTTCATGCCACTGTCAAAATTCATGAAACTCAAAATATAATTCTTGCATTTTCTGTTTCATAAAAGTACACTTCAGTGTATTCATTTGGACAAAAGATACTTATATAATTTTCCCTGTGTAAATAACAAAGGTTTGATTAAATGTTATGTAAATGTGACAACTGTTTATATTTAAAGATTTTTTTGTTTCATTGTTTTGAGACAGGGTCTCTTTCTTATGGAGCTCTGGCTGCCTTTGGAACTCACTGTGTAGATAAGGCTGGCCTCTAAGTCATATGGATTCACTTACCTATGCCTCCTGAATGACAGGATTAAAGGTGTGTGCAACCTGGCTCAGTTGTAGCATAAAGGCTGTAAGTTTTTAAGGTTGTTTCAGTTTCAGTGCAACATTAAAAGGAAGGTGTGGTCATCTTCTTTCGCAAATCCCTTCCCTACTCACACAAACATTCCCCATCATAAATTCCCACTCAGAGCTCTGCATCTGTTACCCAAAGCCCTCATCACCAAGAACCACAGCTTATTCATTCTGTATTTTACCTTCTACAGCTAGTTATAAATGCACAGCAATCTGTGTCCATCATCAGCACATAGTAAGAGATATTTTTACTGTCCTAAATAGTCTCTGTCTTCTACCAATTCAGCCACTCTGCCTTCAAGCCCCTATCGAGCACTGGCTTTTCTTTAAACATTTTTATAATTTTCACCATCTTATAATATGAGATTATGAGAATATAGACTATGGGGCTGTCACAGATTATTTTGTTCTCTTAGTAGCATACATCTAAGATTCCTGTCTTTTTATAGACTGGAAATTCATTTGTATTTTAGTGACAAACCACATTCCATTGCTTGGATGTAAGCACTGTAGTTTATTTGTCCATCTACCCTCTGAGGTGATGTTTTCCCTTAAATGGAAATTTAAGTGTCATAAGCTCTTAAGTAGAATTTTGGGGAAAGGGTCTGTATTTTACCATGTTGAAGCAAATACTAAGAACTATGATCGCTGGATCATATTTAGTCTTCCCCTTGGCTGCATGGTCTGTGTCCCTGCCAGCACTGAACGTCCTTCCCTCTGCTGCACAGTCTTACCAGGAAAAGCATCCCTGATTTTTGTCTAGAATCCGACAGGTGGTTAGTGAGAGCTCATTGTCTTAATGTGGATTTTCCTTGCATCTTGTATGGTACATCTTTTTAAGGCTTGTTTTACATTTACATGTCTCTTATTTTTTTCTTTGCATTTTGTGATTGTTAAAGTTTTGGGCCATGATTTAAGTTGGTTTGTTCTTGCTAATTATCTTTTAAGTGTAAATTGCTGTTTTAGATGACCCTAACTTAGCCCTTTGTGTTTTTGTAAATATTTTATCTTAGTATGTCCCATTTCCCCATTATCTCCCAATCATTTTATCTCCCCATTCTCAATTCAGTCTCATTATTTTCTCTTTCTGATTTCAATACCTCACTTCCTCATTCTTTCTCTCTAATCCATTACCCTCTTCTCTCCTTGGCCCTTCACCTTCTACCTTCTCAATGACTTTCTGAATTCTTTATTTTAATAAATGAACAACTGTTTGCTCCTCTGATCATGCTCTGAAGCTTTGTCTGAGAGGAGGTTGCCATAGGAATGGCCACAAGGTTCATCTGCGTAACATCTTCATAAGGTCTCTAAAATAGAAATAGTACTTATTCTTAGTACTGTACAACTTCACACTTTCTGTAATTAATCCTACAATAATAAAGAGAGCATCCTTTCATTGCGTTATGAAACAAATGCAGAGTTATCTTTTTACATTGGCAAGACCATAAACTTCTGCAACGAAGCTGCGTAACCTTTTAAGATCTGCTTTAGCAGTTCAAGGAGTCTACACTGTGCTGTGTGAGAACTGTTCTTCTATCCTGCCTCCGGAATTTCCTAATTACCTCACAGACCCCGTAATTACTTATCCATACACCTCTAGAGGCAGAAGCATGTAAGTCAAAGTGGGTCACAAGGTCAAGTGATTTTGTTACTATGTCAAGAGACACGCAGCAAGGGTGAGTGGAAGCAGAGCCCTGTTTCTCTCCAGCTGAGCTTCCTGCCCCATCGGAGAGGCTCCCCAGTGGCTCTAGAGTGTAAAAGTCATCTTCCAACCCAGCACTTATCTGATCACACAAGTGCACTTATTAGAAAAAAGTGTCTGGTACCCACTTAGCATGCTAAATTATGCTTAATAAGGAGAAAGCTAATTTTGCGCACTTTGACTGATATGATACCTAATATTGCAATATATTTTAAAACATATTTTCAAAACTTAGTTCTTCTTTATGTCACCCACTAGTTTCAGCCAATTTTGCTGTAATGTAAACATTTTATGATTTTTTTTTTTTTTTTTACTATTAGTTGTATTTTGAATTTCCTTCTGCCTATAGGTCTCAGGGCTACATTTCCTTTCCAACTTTACTCCCCAAAGTATATTTTCCAGCTCTACCTACAATAGTTTACTTCCGCTTTACCCAGTTAAACAAGTTCTGAAAATAATATGCATTAAGATCTGATTTATTGAATTTCTGTTTGCTTACTCAAAAGTCTCCTTTGGTAGACCTAAAAAATACTAATAAATATAGTCATTCACGAGGAGTATATCTTACTGGGAGGAAGATTTTCTTGGGCTTAAGTATTTTGGTTTGATGGTCTTGATATACATAAACCCTAGGTATTTGAAAGACAGAGCACAGTCACTGTTTCAGAAAGCTCACTTCAGCCTCTGCCCAACTGAGAAAACATACCCTATCCTATTAATTACACTTTATTCACTTTGTATCCCCCCTGTGGTTCCCTCCCTTCTCCCATCCCAATCCCTCCCTTCCTCCACCCTCTGCCTGCATGCCCCTCCCCAAGTCCACTGATAGGGGAGGTCTTCTTTTCCTTCCTTCTGACCCTAGTCAATTAGGTCTCATCAGGAGTGGCTGCCTTATCTTCTTCTGTGGCCTGGTAATGCTGCTTCCCCCTCAGGGGGAGGTAATTAAAGAACAGGCCAATCAGTTCATGTCAGAGACAGTCCCAGTTCCTATTACAATGGAACCCACTTGGATACTGAACTGCCATGGGTTACATCTGTGCAGGGGTGTTAGGTTATCTCCATGCATAGGTCCTTGGTTGGATATCGGTCTCAGGAAAAACCCCTGTGCTCAGAATTTTTGGTTCTGTTGCTCTCCTTGTGGAGTTCCTTTTAGAGGCCTAAGGGCTTTTTTTATTTTTTCCTGCAGTAGGATTTCCAGTCATTGGGATTTTCCACTATGCTCACGTATCAGTTTATATCATATATTTAGTCCCCAGTGGGTTTACTGTGCTACTTTGAGAGATGTGGAAAACCAAGAACAAAAATATTTTTAAAATCTATTCATGATTTAATTAGATATAAGCCCAGTTGCCAGTGAAGTGTAGACTTTAGAAAACTTCAAACCGTATTTTACAGTTCTCCCCTCTCATATGATGCGTTATTTCTTCTTCTTGTGAAACCATGATTTGAAACAACCTTTGAGAAACAGTCCAATGATTTTAAATTTCTTTTCAAACTGGGGTGTTCACAATTCTTTTAGAAGAAACAAATATTTTATTCTGATACTCTAAAATTTTAAAAGAAAAACTCATCCTGCCAAAGAACACCAGAAGCCAGACAACTGGTTACAAGTGGCATTTTTTTATGACATTAAAGTGTATATTTAAAAACTAGGAAATACACTAAAATTATATTTTTAAAAAGCTGTAAAGCAATAGTCATAAACTAACAATCTGTTTAATTGATTTTTCTTTGGGTCATAGAAATTCTGATCGAGAGATTCTGTGCCTAGACATTCCCTCTGTAAGTAAGGCTCACATATTTGTAAAGAGAGAAATGATATCCTTACAAGACACTGTCAACTGTACAAGACTGGTTACTTACTTGATGAATTTATTTTGAAGTGTTCAGTCCAGCTAGAAGATACTGAAGAAGCCAAGATTAGAGTTACACTGTGAAAATAAATTCTCAGGGGAGTTCATACAAATCAGGAAGCATAACAACTACTTCTAAGGGGGTTTCAGATGAAGTCAGATGTCAAGGCTTCTGCCAATAGATGTGATCTGGAATAATGCATCTGCTCTGGGAAACATTACTGTGGGGCATGCAGGAATGAGGATGTGAGAAACAGAAATCGAAGGACTTGCATTGCGTAATACTGTCTACCACGCACCTCAGTTTTCCTTTAGAATTGTCTGCTCAAGACTTTAAGACTGTCAAAAGATTTTTTTAAAGAAAATAATGTAGTGGATAGCTTCAATTCACACCAGAGCCCAGGGATTTGATTGGATTCCAGCCCTCAGGGTTTTTAGAATGCGTCTATAGTTCAAACAAACGTTGCTATGCAGTCTTGTAGGTGAAGGCCTCACCAGTCTTAATTTTTGCAACAAATACAATTCCCTTCTTACTGTGTAACAGTGCACTGTCCATTGAAAAGGAAGATATGTAAACATACAGTAAACAGGAACAGTTTATGCACAACAATTTAAGTGCCTGCTATCTATTGTTACATGATACAGAATTCAAAAACCAGATCAAACACTTGTTAGTTTGGGCCCTCTCATTGCAGTGGATTTTGAGTATAATTTCCAATACAGTTATCATCAAATAGTAGGAGAGTCAGGAAGGGCTAAGCTCATGGCACAGTCGCCTTTCAGAAATAGAAGAGCAGTGTGCCCCAAATTTCTTTAGAGAAGACGAACAGATTCACTTGCTGCTTTTAGAACTTTCAAAAAACAAAACAAAACAAAACAAAAAATAATTTGAAAGAGAAGCAAACAAAAGAGGATTTAAGTGAAGGTTTAAAAATTATCTTCAAAGGTGAAGAGAGGCAGATAACTACAGTTGAACCCCGCTGTCTATCAAAATGCGTGTGCTTGGGAAGTTGTGTTGATCTAGCAGGCACTTCCCAGCAGATCCAATGTGCTCATACACACAGTGTCACAGTGATAAATTCTGGCTCTTTCATTGTTTAAGATGTTATGGGCCAAGGCCAACACGAGATGACCTACAGAGTAAAGTAACCTGGGCCCATGGGTGCTCACAGAGACTGAACCACCAACCAAAGAGCATCCCTGGGCTGGTCCTAGATCCCCTACATGTAAGGAGCAGAAGTGCAGCATGTTCTTCATGGGGCCTGCTAACAGCTGGAGTGGCAAGCTGTCTCTGACTCTGTTGCCTGCCTTTAGACCCTGTTCCCATAGCTGCGCTGACTTGTCTGGCCTCAGTGAAAGAGGATTGCTTAGTCCTGCTGAGACTTGATGTGCCAGGGTGGGTTGGTACCCTTGGGAGGGCTACCCCTTCCCTGAAGAGAAGGAGGTGAGCAGATAAGGGATGGTGTGTGAGGGTGGGGCTGGGAGGAGAGGAGGAAGGGGGTTGCAATTAGGCTGTAAAGTGACTAAATAAAGAAATTAATAAAAAAATATGTTAGCAAACTTTATTCTCCCTCCCTTGGGTACCATGTTGAAAACTTACAGTGAAGAAAATTAAAGTTCAAACAGACAACCAGAGAAATAAAAACTAAAATAATGAACCACACACTTCAGTGGCTGTATGTGGGTGGTTTGAATGAACACTCCCCCTCAAAGGCTCATGCCTTTGATCACTTGGTCTCCAGTGCATGTTGCAGTTTGGGGTGGTAACAGAACCTTTAGAAAGAACAGCCTCGATCGAGGAATTATCACGTTGGAGGAGGGCTCTGATAGTCTATAGCCTGGCCCCACTTCCTATTTTCGCTTTCTGTTTACTTTAAGCTAATAAGCTGTGACCTCTTTGCTCCCTGTGTGTGAATGAGAACACGATCATCTAGCTTCCTGCTGCTGTCACGAGGCCTTTCCACCATGATGGATTTCGTCCCCTTTGGGGGTAAACTGTAAGTCATAATAAACCCTTCTCTCTCTTTTACCCTAGACAGGATTATTTTATCATGGCGAGAGGACAAGTTCCTAATACATGCTTTTTCTATATAGGACTCAATCCAGCAGAGTATGATGAGGTAAAAAGTTAAATATAGAGTTGCTTTTGTATCCTTAAGGAGATTAAAAAAAAAATACCCAAGAAGTTGGAGTAATTGTTCAGCGGTTAGGAGCCCTGGCTGCTATTCCAAAGAAGCTAGTCTGAGTCACAGTACCTACATAGAGGACCATCACCGTTGGCAACCCAGTTTCAGGTGATCTCTCATCCTCTTTTGATCTCTGAAGTCACCAGGCATGTTTGTGTCATATGTGTGTGTGTGTGTGTGTGTGTGTGTATATGTGTGTGTGTGTGTGTGTATGTATATATATGTGTATGTATATATATATATATATATATATATATCAAAACACTAAAATACATGTAAATGAATATATACACCTTTACAGAACTTTTAAAATTTGAATGTTTATCTTCAAATGAGAAACACATGATTTTACATTTTAGTTTTCTGTATTTCTATTTTATATTTTATACTTTTACTTTCTCATCAAATTGGATTTTGGCTTTCTTCCCCTGGAGAGATCTAAATATTCACACTCATCATATATATGTATATATATTTATTCAAATTTATATAAGTACATTAATTTGTGCATGTATGTACATAATTTTGCTACTAATTTGAGGATAATTGGGGTTACGAATCATATTCATTGCCAATCGCTTTCTGGATCAATATTCATATCTCCCATATATTCACAGTGTAGAAGCAAAGCATTAATTTAATGAAAAATGTCTTGCTTCTTCTTGGTTTCTCTTTATTTATTCTTTATTTTTAAAGGAAAATTTTATGTATCGAGGGCTGGAAGCACAATAATCTATTTTTTTTTACCTTCCTTCTACCATCACATACATGATAGATAATATAGAAGAAAAATATGTAACATGGCAACAACTTGGTGTTCAGATAGATGAAATCTTCAGTGTAAACCATTTTTAAATATAAGAAAACATAAAACTTTTTAAAACTGTGCACACATTTATGAGATATTTTGTGATGATTTGATTCCTGTCTGTTTTGCATAATGAGCAGCAGAGGAGAAACAGGATATCCATCATCTTAAATATTTATCATTCTTTATTTCAACCACAGTCAAAATCCCCTTTCATCTGTTTTGAATGTGCAATAAATATATTCCCCATGCTATCACATGCCAGAGGCTATTATCCTCAGCCACTGAACTGTGCCCTTTGACCTCTGTGCCCTTATCTATCTTCCTTCTTCCCTTTTCCCCTTGTCAGTCTTTGTCACTCAACACTCACTCCAATCTAAAAAGCTATGTAATCAACTTTTCCAATATTTTCTGTATGAGTGAGTGAAAACCATGCTGCCTATCTTGTTTTAAGCAATTTTAAGTGACTGATTTTGAGCCTTCTGCTTTATAATAATTCAGTTCAAATAACAAATACAAACTATATTATTTAAAATGCACAGCCTTTACTAGCATAAAGGACAATGCTTTGTGTATAGCTGTTAAGGTAGGGTTTACTAACAAACAATTCTCTCATCAAAATGAACCAAGGTAGCCTGTTTTACTGTCTTAGCTTTGCTTTGTCAAGACATTGTGAACTACACCAAAACCTAGATCAAATCTTATAACTCATTCCTCAACATTCATCAATTTAATAATTAGGAATATTTTACAACCATATGTTGGCCGTAGTTATATAACAAATATTATAAAAGAATTTTATCATAACCGTGCTTGTGATAATGTGATTCAACAGTAAGTGAAGTTTTCTATCTACATCTCAATATATAGATTTTCATACTTATTGTACTCTGTCTACATTCCCCCCAGTGTCTTCCTGCATGGTGATTACTCTCCTGTGCCAATATTCCTATTTTTTATCCCTATATACTTAAGATACTGAAAAGAAAAGGAGAGACTGTTCAATGAGTAACAGTCTAGTCCTTCCAGCAGAACTGAGTTCATATCTGAGCATCTACATTGGATGGCTCACAACCACTTGTAACTCCAGCTCCAGGGAATTTGAAACAATCTTCTGGTCTCCATGGGCACACACACACAGACACACACACAAATACACAATACTACGCATGAAAACAAAATAAATTATGAAATGAAAATTGGAGGAAAAATACCAAAGAGGGAACACCAAGTCCATGAACGATATTCTTAGAGCTAGATTCTGAAGTTTTTACTTTCATGCGAGAGTCATATGAATGAGAATTTAAGGGATATCAGACCCTCATCAGTGTCACACTTAATTCTATGCAGCATCTGTTGTGCTGAGAACTCCTAAAGGAGAGCTTTGCCAATGCTGACTGAAGGCAATGGAGTATTTCTGCCAGAGTTAAAGTGACGAATTGAGCCATCACTCTTTCCAACAGTTTTCTAGTCAGATGATTTTTTTTTTGTTATGAAAACTCTTTTTTTTTTATTAATTACACTTTATTCATTTTGTATCCCCCCATAAGCCCTTATCTCCTCCCCTCCCGATCCCACCCTCCCTCCCCTTTCTGCATGCATGCCACTCCCCAAGTCCACTGATAGGGGAGGTTCTCCTCTTCTTTCTGATCTTACAGAGGGCCTCTGAAAGCTTCTGCAGTATAGACTGTCAAAGCAATGGGAAGAGGGATTGCCTTTGACATAATCTGATTAGTCAGATGATTTTATAGCACATTATTGATTCTCCAACCAAGGACCATGTATGGAGATAGCCTAGAACCCCTGCACAGAGGTAGCCCATGGCAGCTCAGTATCCAAGTGGGTTCCCTAGTAATGGGAACAGGGACTGTCTCTGACATGAACTGATTGGCCTGCACTTTGATCACCTCCTCCTTGAGGAGGGAGCAGCCTTACCAGGTCACAGAGGAAGACAATGCAGCCACTCCTGATGAGACCTAACAGATTAGGGTCAGATGGAGGGGGAGAAGGACCTCCCCTATCAGTGGACTAGGGGAGGGGCATGGAGCAGAAGAGGGAGGGAGGGTGGAATTGGAAGGGGATGAGGGAGGGGGCTACAGCTGGGATTCAAAGGGAACAAACTATAATTTATAAAAAAAAAATAAATTTAAAAAGTAAAATAGGAAACACACACGAACAACTCTAATTCTTAGTCTGCTAGTTTAAATGTATGTATCTATCATTTATTTGGTCATTTAACATATCAACATTTCACTGATTTAGAATGGATCTCCATTGTTGCCCAAGATATGTGGTTATCAGTATAATGACCTCTTTTAAGCAGCTATTGGTTTAAAATATTCTATAAAAAGCTGCATTAGAGGATTAGCCTACTTGGAGAAGGGATTACTCAGTTGAACGTGGAACATGGGGGTATTAATATTGCGCCGCTGGTGATCTCTGTGACGGGCATCTTCCGTAAAAACAAGACTGCTGAAACACTGATAATTGGTCATTTGAAGATAACTTGTTTGGAGTGAGAGAGGAAGTGGGAAGGAGTGTACATTGCCACTCTCTGGGGATGATCCTCAGCAGTTACGTCTTACGTTTCCGAAGGAATTTATCTTCTATTAACAACAGGATATTATCAAGTAGAAGACTGAGTAAAATATCCCCCATACAGAGCCTTTCTTTCTGATACTTTTCTGCTAAGATCAAGGAAACAATTAGTCTTAGAGGCTTTTTTTTTTTTTTTTAATGTTGAAATCGTGGCAGCTGGATCCAGAGGAGTGTGGACACTGATTGGTTCTCTGTGGCCCATTTCATTGGCTCTTGAAATGGGAAGGTGGCCACTGAGTGTTTTCTAGAAATGTTCCATGATTTTATTTCTTTCAGTGACCAAAGCAGTAAGCCAGCCTCCTTCCCAACTTCCATTCCCTGACATCAAAATCTTAAGATTCCCTGTGCTCTGCCTATAGTTTGGCTATGAGCCGCAGCATCTGCTTTGATACTCTGCTGGGTAGAGTCTTTCAGAGGCCCTCTGAGGTAGGCTCCTGTCCTGTTTCCTGTTTTCTCCCTCTTCGATGTCCAACTGCTTGTCTTTCTGAATGAGGATTGATCGTCTTACCTGGGGTCCTCCTTCTTGCTTAGCTTCTTTAGGTGTACAGGTTTTAGTATATTTATCCTATATTATATGTCTAATATCCACTTGTAAGTGAGTATATACCATGTGTGTTTTTCTGCTTCTGGGATACCTCACTCAGGATGATCTTTTCTAGATCCCACCATTTGCCTGCAAATTTCATGATTTCCTTGTTTTTAATTGCTGAGTGGTATTCCATTGTGTAAATGTACCATAATTTCCGTATCCATTCTTCCTTTGAGGGACATCTGGCTATTATGAATAAAGCAGCAATGACCATGGTTGTGCAAGTGTCCCTGTTGTGTACTTGGGTATATTTTGGATATATGCCTAGGAGTGGTATGGCTGGATCTTATGAAAGAAGGGGGAGATAGAAAGACCTGGAGGATCTCAGTATACCCTTCAATACCATGCTGTAAATATCATGTGAATATGAATAAGTGAATAAGTGAATAAAGTGTAATTAATATATATCTATATAAATAAAAATTTAAAAATGTCAAATGCACAAAAACCTCTTAAGATAAACTCTCTTGTCTAAAGGTGTGAGGCATGTAAAATATCTTATATAAGGAGGCTTTTGCATTCCCCTGTGAGGAGCACACAGGTTATTTCAAGCACTATTTATGGATCCTGCATGCCAGTCAGTTGTTAAAAATTATTTTGATAATCTTGGCTTCAGAGAGTATGGGGTCTAGTGAAGTTAAACTATTTTCTTACTGGAAATTTTACACAAAGATGAAAAAAACTATTGACATTAAAAAAGAAAATGTCTGAAAGTATGAAAAGCTAAGATCTAATTGGAAACAAAAAGCAGACTTGTGCGATCTCAGAAAACAGAGACAACATAGCTTGCTTCAGTTTAGTTCCTTCAGTTTAGTTCCTTCGGTGTTTTCAGTGTTAAAAAAAAAAAAAAACAAAAACATGGAGGCCAGCTAGGGTGAGGTACAACTGCAACAGCTGTCAGGTGAACACCTCAGCACTATATTTAAAGACAACAAAAATTATTTTTTTAAAGTCCAGCAATAGATTACATATGCTTAATAGTTTCACACATTCAACCCAAAAAATTACAAATGTAAGTAATAAGGCTTGAGGTCTGCCATTCCTTCTTGGTTTCTCACTGTTTGTATAGGACAGGCTTCATCTCTCACAGAAGCAAAAGAACATACATGACCACACAAGACCAGTTCCTGTTACCCCCCCCCCCCCGCCAGTACTGCTCCTTTAGGCTTGGCTCCTCTCAGAAGAGCCTCGTGGTGATGGAATCCACTGAATTTTGGCTCCAAGAATATTCCTTCCTCTCCCAGGTGTCCTGTGTCCTTTGCCCAGAGCACAAGTCCACCTAAACAGCATGCCATAATTAAATCATGGCAAATGAAGATTTAATGGTATCCTGATACATTCATTTCATTGGCTGTCTTAAAGAAGCGTTACACTTGACCAATAGGTGTTCGTTCTTTGTTAGTATCAATATTGTCTGCATAATACTTTTAATTACTGATTAGTACAAATCTTGACATATTTTCAGAATTTTTGTCAACATAACCCAGAGCTGGATGTCTTTGCTGTAACTTTTTATGCTCCACAAAATCTGAGGGCCAGTTACATTTGGTAAACAACTATGGTGTTTTATCTCCATCATTCTGATGCTGTCAGTCATTTACATAAAATAAGTGTGAAACCCTCCATTGGTGAAATACATACTTTATAATATCTTGGCACTTGAATGCCTTAACAGAAAATTTCTGTGTTCTAATGCAGGCAGACTTTTTTCAGAGGAATGAATCTCTGAAGAGAATACTATTGGAAAGTCTTTACACTGTGTTTGTATTGGGTTCCCACAAGAGATTTTCACAATCATCTTTTCTGTTAAAAATTTTTATATAACATATAAAAATATGTTATATAAAATTGTTTTATATAACATATAAAACAATTTAAAACCAAAGACTAGTTTGGTCTTTCATGACTGTTAGGTAGTATTACTTTCCAGGTTGAAAAGGTGAAAAGACATAGAAGAACAATCTTATTTAATCCATATTTTAAAATCACCTTTAGAAGCTCAACCTTTGGTTTTACTGAATTAGAATGACATAAACGATTTGGAAATGCATAGTGGTATTTTTGTTGTTGTTGTTGGCTCCAAAAGTTTAGTGGTCACAAGGTATCATTTCTAATAGATTTCATTTATCTTTTGTGGATTATGATTTATTTACTACATATTGACCAATGACCTCAATTAGGGGGAAAATATGTGTGTCTGTGATGCCTAAAATTCTAACTATTCCACTTTAAGTATCAGCTTTTCAAATGTGTGGCCACCAAAGTCAACGCCAAGAGTGTTGTAAGTTTATGTAAAATTGATTTCTAGCATTTTAAACCTCAAAGGGCTGCTGCTATAATCTGTAAAGTACGCCAGGACCCATGGGCATTCTCATCAACATAATTATGAGTCTGGAAAGTACTTGGCTCAAATCAGCTTTTCTGTTGGAAATAGAAATGTACTCTCTGATGTCCCTTGTGTCATAAAAGCCCCGAAGCAAGATGGAACTGCATATCTGCTTTTCCTTAGTGGCTAAAGACACCATGAATATAGAGATCTATTTAGTCTGGATTTTTACATTTATTTTATTTAAATGTACGTGAGTATTATTATAAAAATTAAAGATCCTACAAGGGTCCCTCAGGCCCTCTGGGTTCACTGATGGTGCTGGCCCTGTTGTTTCAAACTCAGGTGGACAAAACTGCTGGGGAGCAAGCAGAAAGGTCTCTGAGCCTAGCCTAGAGCTGCTCCAGTGCCCCACAGGCCTCCTTGGGGAGGAGGACTATGGATATGGATGAAAAAAATACCACTGTGTATATGAGCCATATTCTCCTTTTGCGGTACTCTACTGTCAGCCGTCTCTCCTGCCTCCATAATTGTCTACAGTTTTAAAGCAGATAGATTGCTCTTACCGTAGACTCTCATAAAACAGCCACAGGATTGCTGATCTACTAGAAAAACACAGTAAAAGAATTTTAGAAAGTCTTTTAAACTCACCCTACAAACCATCATAACATAGATTCTCAGAGATTTCTGACCTGCAAGAGAATCAAGTTTTTCCATGTGCTCACTTTGGACCATAAACAGCTGACTAAATGTTTGTGGACAGAGCTAGACAAAATGGATTAACCAGGTGCCCATGCATTTTGTGGTTTTGTCAACACCAAAAGTGTTGTCTCCCACTGTACTTCATATATGTGATGTCTGGATTTCCCCTTGAAAGTGAATCATAAAGCAGCAAGACAGATAACAAAAAAGGGGGATGTAACATGCATAGGAGATGAACAGAAAACAATGTATCTGCAGAAGGGACAAAAATTGTGTTTCATGTTTAGTGCTCTCTCCTCACTGAAATTATTGTTGCACTGATTCTGAGCTACTTAAAAATAAGCTGATGCATAGTTTTCTGTTTTCTTTGTATCTCAGAAACTTAAATTTCCAATAACTGATAAGTTGCAGAGTATAGACAGTGCATTAGTCTCTTTCCAACTCCCAGGTTTCTGCTTTCAACTTGCCTCGAGTCTGCACACAAATGCATGTTAGCACTTGGCTCAGGCGGAAAATGAAGCTCATCCCTTGTGCTCTTCAGTCAAATGTATTGTGTGCACTGCATTTGTTATTAGTGACTGAACCCACAGTTTCACATTGGTCAGTCAAACACCAACAATGAGCTTTACCCACAGTCCCCAGTTTATCAACCATTAACAAAAATAAAGTTGTTTCTTTAGAAGGAATTTGACTCTTTGACTGATCTATTTCCTTGATAGATACCCATTATGAATAACATTTTCGGAAATACATCTTTACTGGGTTGACCATTCGAGGAGCCATCACCTCAGCCGCAATTTGAACTTTTATTCGCTTTTCCCTGACATTTCCAAATGTTTTACAAAATAAAAATTAAGAAGATACTTAGAGAAAGTCAAAAGATCACATAATTCTTACACACTATACCTAAGTTTTCACAGAAAAAAAAATTACTAAGGAAGTCTTTACAGGTATTATGTCAAACATTGGTTAATATTAGTAGGCCATGGAGCTTGATGTTTTAAGTCAAAACACAAACAACAGAAACTAAAATGAAAATCTCTCCAAAGCATAAGTTGAGGTCTCTTTCTATCCACGGAGGGTCTGAGCATGTGGTTCTATAGACAGACACACCCCTACAGACACAACAGCATGCTGAACTCTAGAGCTGTAGTTTGAAACCCATATAGTTCAGTACGTGAGTGTGAGTGTGATACATGAAAAGTGTGTGTCACTGTAAAAAAGTGTATCTCTATGTTCCTGTAAGATATAGTATTTAATCTTAGACATAAAAGCCTAAAAGACACTAACCTTATTATTCAAAGGGCCAAAGCTTACTTTGTAAGTACAATTTTGTTATTCTTTTCTGTCAGCGCAATATTTTCCACTCATTGCAGTTGCTCGGCTCAAGCTTAACATTTGTTCATTTGGAATTAAAAGGCTAATTTACATGATGCAGTTTATAGGGTTGATCTGGAATTAATAATCCATAATGCATACATAAATGCATGTTCCTGACAAAGTACAATCCATTAAGATGTATTATAATATTAATAACTGTAATGACTCACATATTCTGTCATCACTATCGTTTCTTCACTAATTGCACTATATTGCTTGCTAATTTTTGTTTTAAAATCATTTTATTTTCCAAGATAGATTTATTTCAATTTCTTCTTTTGGGGTTTTATGACTATTGTATTAGTCAACTTTAGCTTCTTTAACTTACATAAAACAATATCTAACTACAATAGATATTGCTAACTTTCATTCAGTTACTTCATTCATCCCATTTGTAGTTAGTAAATGATGATACTGAGTGGCTTCAAATATAAGCTGAGGGATGTGCGTATTAGAAAGATCGTGATCAGAACTACACGCTACAAAGTATAAATATGTAAATACATATAATCTCTATATCATGCTTCATCTTGCAGAAAGATTATATATATATCTGTTAAAGCAAAATGTCCTTCATTTTGCTATTTATATAACAAAATATCAATAGTATAGATCAAATACTAACCCTCCTCAAGCCCATAGAACATTATTGTGATTTAGAATCCCTTGAATGCCTTTTCAACAACTTATTAATTTTATTTAACTTGTCATTTTCTGTACTTACAGATTCACTATTACATATGAATTTTAAAATGATATATTAGCTATTCTTTTTCTGACTGCCTTTGCGGACAATAAGCCAAGAGCTCTGATGTGAAATGTTTGAGCCATTCAATTAATAAGTTTGATTCAATGGCTCCATGTACTGTTTTGCCAATTGACTGAAGAATTCAAAGACTTTCTCTTTATTTAGTAAATTTTGTTAATTATTCCCTATCCAATTTTATTTCAGTAAGTGGAAGAGTTATGTATATCATCTATATTTTGGGAGACAACAATATATCTCAAGAAAAACTGGAGGCTCAGGAATATGAACAGTATTTAATGACTATTGGAAGACACATGGAAAAAAGGAAGGAGTTCATCATTTGAAAATATTTTTATGCTTTAATTTCCAAGAGGTAGAGGGATACAAAACTATACATGTAAGACATCCAAACCAAAACCCCAGCACAGATTCAACCGTAACATCAGCTCTTGAATGCAGTTTGCACTAGCCAGCTACATCAATGGCTTTCATATGGAAAGGAAGGGATTGCTGTTTGTTTTCTGCTCTCAACATGCACATGTTTCCAAATGGACCTTTGGAGCTATAACTCAGCATGTGCAAAATATCTCTTCATAGGAATATCAGTTAAACCAGTAGATATTTGCTTGAAGTTAAAATGGTGTGCAAAAAACATAATACCTAACTGTATCAATTCCATCATTTTAATTTAAGAATTAAATGAAAAGTAAATGGGAAACACTTGCTCTAGAGACATGTGCTTTGCGCATTGCTTTAGTTAGGAAACCACGTCATACAAATCCAGAAAAGATATGCTTTCAAAAATGATCAAAAGGTCTATACTGTGATCTGAGAGTTTATCAATTACCTCAATGTTACATAAAAAAAAAAAAAAAAACCTTTAAGGCATATATACTTTGTTAACATATTGTAATTACCAAGAGTATTTCCTTAAATTTGAAATGCATGAAGCATATCTGACAATTCTACAATGTTGATAAAATCATCACCAATTCTACACCATTAGTAACGCACCGTTCGCAGTGAGGTGGTTCACATTTCTTTTCGCTCATACGCTCTTCTTTAGCCTGGGTGCTTTCTCCCCAGTCTCCTTTACTTTGCATCTACTTATCTTCACTTCTCACCCGCTCTTACATTTCTTCTTATATGCTGTCGTTGTGGAGTGCAGCCCTCTAACTTTTATCACCATCTCCTTGCTATGTGGATAGAGTAAATCTGCTGGCTCCTCTTGGGTGGAAAGCTAGATCAAGCTGACAGTAAACACACAGTCTCACTGCTGCACCGTAAGTAAGAATGAAACCATGCCACTTGTGACAAGATGGGAAGTCACTACACTGTGTGAAATTAGCTCGGAGCACACGAAGACTGACACTGGGGGGTCTCAGTCATACACGGACTATAAATAAGATATGCTCGTAGCCAGTGAATAGAGAATAGTTGCCAGAGACTGGGAAACAAGGATGCAGGAGAAGTGGGGAGGATAATCAATACACATACTGTTGTGTGATAGAAACAGGACTTTCTAGTCTGTGAGGCGAGAAGACTGCTGAAAATTTTTAAGCATTAAATGAATTTTATCTCCTCCTTCCTCTCTCTAGTCTTCTCAACTACTAAGGGAAGGTTATGAGGGAGGGTAGTTGAGAGAGGGAAAGAGAGGGTAGAAGTCATTTAATTCAATTTCAATTTTTAAATGCTTAAAATTAAAAGAAAACATAAAAATTCAATAAATTGGAATAATTCAGAAACAAAATCAAGAACAAAACCAAAAGAGGTATAGCCAAATGTTCTTTAGGAAAAATGGTTTGGTCATATAAACATATGGCTGTGAAGAAAGAGAATGCTAAACATTATGAAGTTGTCTTAACCCAATGGTAGTCTTGTTTTTATGATACAAAGGCTGAATAAACAAATATCCTTATAATACCACATATAAAACATGCCAGGCGATGTCCCTGAGAATCAAACAATGTACAATTACACTGTATACAGTGTGTAACTATATACAGCCTTGTTCTAAATGATGTCAGCACTCTAGATTAATAGGCTCTTCTTTATTTTTTTCTGAAAAAGCTTTAAATGACCCAAGAGGTTAGCTGTTTTAAATTTAGTCCGAATGACTTAGCCAGTGCCCTCTACAGATACAAACTGCACTTCTTAATGGAGAAATTAATCTTGTGAGAATTTCCAGTTCTTAGTACTGGAACTCTGAAGTAGCTGTTCTATGAATTTCCTAGTGGAAAAATTTTCAGAGACTTGAAACTCTAACGGTTTCCAATTGTTGAACAAAAATGTTAGTCAATCTATGCATAACCAAAGGGCCTTAAAAATAAGTAAAGGTTTCTGATTGACTAACCCATAGAGAAACTGCGATAAGCGAAGAAAGGACTTTAGACCAACATTGACAGATGCCATGCTCATCAATGGTGCCATTGTCTTTTTATTGGCATTATTACCTCTCAAGAAATAATCACACATCTTAAAAAGGAATTTTTACAAGACAGGGTCTCACGTCTTATGGGTTCATAAGCATAACAGATCACACTATAGCTAAGAATCTTATCAGCTCTAGCAACCAGAGAGGCAAATTCATGCCTCTCCCTGCTTTGTTTCCTTCATCTCCTTTGTGATTAACCATGTCCTAAAGCTTATTAAATGGACATAATCTTGCTTTCCAGCAGACAGGGCACTTCAGAATTGAACACTGGACATTTAGTCTTCTGTCTCAGAGAGTTAATCCAAGGGTTATTGACCAGGTCTGGATAGTTCAGTATATGCCCAAAGATATGATTCTTAAAGCTGATTATTATGCCAAAAGATATGACTCAGATTTTTTCCTTTAAGGCTTATTTTCAGAAAAAATAGATCCATGTTACAGTATTTCATTATACTCAGACATACTATAGAATTTTCATTCTACAAAGAGACATTATTACTGTTTTGTTCAATTGGAAGATGGGGAGAGAAAGGGAACCTTTCTCTACATTTTGATAAAAATGAATTTTCCTGGTTTAAGAATACACGTGGATGCTTTGATTTAGTCACAAGTTTTTCAGGGGGTGGAGCCTCTAGGCTTCATTCATGTAACCATGTTAGGGTGCCTCCTAGGTTACATGTCTTGTGTTAGGTGTCAAGAATCCAACATGTTCATGATCTTTAGAGCAGAAGTAATAGCCCATCAGCCCAAGAGTTAGAAGCCAGCTCATCAGGAAAAGAGGGAAAAGGAAAGGCACTCAGTGTGCACTGGCTTCTCCCTAGCATGAAGCTCTGGGCCTTTTGCATGGTTGGGATGAGCAGGAGCACAGGGGGAATGATAATTCTCTGTAGAAGTGCATAGCTGGCCTCAAACGCACTATGTGGAGTGAGGGGCAGGCTGTTCTTGAACCCTGGTCCTCCTCTCAACATGCTACAATGTTGCCAGTACTTGGGCTTCATTTCCCCTTGGAGAATCTGGGAAGTTGAGTTGAATAATGAAGTAAAGAAAGAGGGGAGAAGGCGTCCATATCAAAACCAGTTTTTGAAGTTTTATTCTTATCAACTTGTTGCTTGCCTGCTGTCCTCATAATTTTCACCTCAAGTGCTAAAAAAAAAAAAATCTCTCCTTGAGGCATAACTCCCATGGATGGGGAGACAGAGGATCACACATATGTAGAAGAAACTGCCAGAAACTCCTCCATAGAAGACAAAGAGCAAGTTCCATTTAGGAAACAAAAGACAATGATGAGCCCCTAGGATGCTAATCACACTGGGGATTAGCATGTCCCTAGGGCTCTGGTCATAAAGAGCATGCAAATGTTTCCCATTCCTGGTCATGGAATGGAACTGGAGGCTACAAAAGGCTTTGAACGGTTAAGGACAGGAAGATAGATCCTGGATGTGGGTGAAGAAAATACAGACTACCTTTACATTGAACAGGCACCAAAAGCTTAAATTATGTGTGTGAATGTGTAGGGGTGTTGAAATTGAGACAAATAAAGAAATAAGGTATGACAGGTCCATAAACCACGTAAAAGGGGACACAGATTACTAACTAATCAGACAGCCAGCACCCCGGACAGAGGCACATCAGCATGGCTAGAGGCACAGACTTCAGATGCTTAATGTAACATAATGCTAGAGTAACCATACATGTGTTCAGTGTTTACATGCTAGGCTAAAATTAAAGGTAAATATGAAGTACAATTTCTAAGGGGAAAAAAAGCATGCATGTGACTTTGAAGTGTTCTGTCTGCTTTTCATGAAGTAAGTAGTTGAAGGTTCTGTAATTTGGGTGTTGTAACAACTATACAAGTGAATAACTTAAATAAAAATCGATCTTGAAATATAACTCTTCAACCAATAATATAAAAGTGATAAAGCTACAAAGAGGGCTAACAGCTCTGGTCTCTGAGGGAGTCTCTAAAACCTTTACACAAAACATAAGGAGGAAGTCACCAAATTAAACCTTCAAAAGTTTTTACTGGACATTTCCATTGTCATCCCGAGGCCCATCGTGGATAATTAAACCTACCTATAAAAAGACAGTGAGTTAAATATATATATGTGTGTGTGTGTGTGTGTGTGTGTGTGTGTGTGTGAAATCTGAACTAGTAGAAAAGATATAACAAGGCCGTTGAAAGCATCTTTAGCTGTTGAGCTCAGTAATATTCATGAAAACTATAAAAAGGAAACAATGCCAATAATATTTGCAGGAAATATTAAACATTTTAAGCGTTCAAGTCCAAGTAGCAAGCAATTTTTAAACACAAGAGTTCTTGAAAGTCACAGAGTTACATAGGACTTTAAAGGAATTTATTATGTGCGCCACATAAACTTAAAATCAGGTAACTGTTGCTTTAATTCATATTTAATAATTTTCTGTCTGATGGTCCCAGAACCAATTGCTTGCTTCCTTCTGTATATTCAATCCCTAACATTAAATCCTGGGAAGGGAACCTGAGGCTGCCAATAAGTGGCTTGAGGCAATTGTCCATGACATGTGCTTCTTTTCTGCACAGATCTCTCCAGTCCTAGCATCCATTTATTTTCTGCGCACTCTGCCAACAAGTCTACAGTACAAATTATTCTTCCTTCAGGTTAATAGTAAAACATAACCTCTGGTCCCTGGCATTAAAATCACCTTAGCATAAAAAACACTGAATTACTAAGGACACGTAATGGACAGAGGGTAAGGAGATTTTCATCTGTGTATTACCTTAATGTGCTTGGTAGAATGAGAATTGGAAGATCTTAACAAATAAATAAGTTTTTCTAAAAAAATAAAATTATTTACTTTTTTCTGAAAGGATTTATTGAAAAATTAAGAAATGGATGTACCAAGGGTCTGTGGGGAGCCCACACACCTTGCTAAGCATGATGTCTCTGTCCTCCAGGTGACTATTGAGAGGCTTGAGACCTCTGCCATTTGGTTGTCATAAAAATTGCACAAATGCCTAATTTTAAATTAAAACTTAGCCTTGAACTATAACTTTCCAACCAATATTATAGATGTACTAGAGCTACAGAGGGAAGCCAACTTAGCTCTGGCCATGGGGAGGGTGGTTCTCTAAAGACCTTACACAGAATTCAAGGAGGAGATGACAAAGATGATCTCTGCTTCCATGGTATATTTTAGGAAGGCACTGAGCACTATAAAAAAAATCCAGCTTTTCTGTGATATTATGTTTCATTATGTTATCTGGTTTAATTTAGTTTAATTTAGTTTAGTCCTTGCTTTCTATAATAATTTATGTACAGAAGAAGAAGAAGAAGAAGAAGAAGAAGAAGAAGAAGAAGAAGAAGAAAAAGAAGAAGAAGAAGAAGAAGAAGAAGAAGAAGAAGAAGAAGAAGAAAAAGAAGACGAAAAAGAAGGAGTAGGAGGAGAAGGAGAAAAGAGAAGAAGAGGAAGAAGAAGGAGGAGAAAAAGGCAGCAGAGGGACAAGAAGGGAGACAAGCAGGAAAGAGGATAGAAAGGGAGAGAGAAGGAAGTGGGGGAGGAAACATAATAAGTCCTTATGCAGGGAATTTAAGAGTAAATAATGCTTGAGAAATAAAAATGTACTCTGAGGCTGTGTAATCACAGCCAAGCTTACAAGACACATGTGAGCAAAGTTTTAGAAGCAAGATGAGCAATATCCATGTATTGCAAGCCCATGAATAATGTCACCCCAAACGTACAGTAAACAATTATTCTACGCAAAACAAAACATTGACTGTGACGATTATTAAACTCTCACCGCTGAGCTGAGTATATTAAACTTTCAAACATTTGGAAAATATCAATGGGAATTTCCGCATGTGTTCATTTGTTTTAAAGTGAATGTATTTGGTAAAGTCTTACCTGAAGGCAGATATTCATTATTGCAGTCAAGCATCGTGAAATAAATTTCAAATATTACGTATTCTACATAAATTACTCAGAAGCAAGAGCAAGTAGGCTGTAATGTTTTACACGAGCATAGAAATATTTCCTGGGGGAAACTGTGTGACTGTCTACAGTACAGTCCCAGGAAAAGGCACTGACAGCTCTCTGCCCATTACGGAAGCTTCATAAAGATGCGGCTATCTAATTTAATTCAACTCCAAACAGATTTCTTCACAGCACAATTTGTATTTTGAGAGCACGTCTAAGAATCATAGCTTGCACTGTATGGCAGCTCAATGAAGAATAATCTGTAAACAAACTTTCCATCTATCAACAAAGGCCATTAAAGACCATAAAATAACCCATCCCTAACTGATTAATGCTGCCGCTGAAAGGGATTTCAGGCCATTAACATCCACAAAATACACCACGTCTGGGCTTGCATTTATTAGATAAATCACATACTTATGTGTGTTGGTATAGGGCGATGATTTCTTAACCACTTCCCCACCCACATTAATTTAACATTTTTATAAGGAAGACACTTGGAAGAACACTGAGCGTCAGTGGAAAATAAACAGCCCAGTTCACTCCCTAGAGACAAAGGCAATGACACCTTGGCTATATTCAGACATTGTAGGTGTGCAGTGCTTCTGCTGTGCAGTTTAAACCCTGTGAAGATATAACTATTCTCCTTTTTATACGCTGACATCACAAACCCGCCCTTCGAGGGATGACAACCTGGCCCAGGCAGACCATGGCCTTCAGAGAGAGAAGATTTGTCCACTGCACACAACCTATCTGTTCTAATGTCTCCTCGGCTTCGGGCTCGTGTCTGTCCAATGGTTTGAACACTTGCACCTGCCTCCAGTTCGCGTCCTCTCTCAGCACCGTCTCCGCAAGTCAAGCATTCGGTAGAATCCACCCTTTATAGGTTTCTCATTTTCGAAGATACGCTGCAAATTTATATACTTTTAGATGACGACATAATTACATCATCTTTCCCTTTTCTTTCCTCCACAAACACTGCCATGTTTTCCTCCTTGCTCTTTCCTAAGCTCATGGACTCCTCCGAAAAACGTTGTTGCTGGTGGCGGTGGCCGCTGCAGTGGTAGCGGCAGTGCTGATGGCAGTTGGGGTGGCGTGTATGTGCGTGTCTGTTCCTAAATATACAAATGCACCCTGACACGTCTGTCTACTGTTACTTGTATGTCCATGTTTATAGGACTGGCGACTTGATATTGGACAACCAGCTGCTGCCATTAAATATATCATCCTCATTGCCTCATTTTCTCCATTCCATATAAACCCATTGTTTTTTTTATAGCTATTTAACAATGGAAAAAATGATTCAGTAGGTTAACTAAGGTTTCCAAGTTTTCATCTCTAGTCTTTGGCAGTGCTTATTCAAGCCCTGGCTTTTGTTACCATTGAAGTTCATGGTCAAATGTTTATGAATCCTACTATCAGCTTTTGAGTCTCTCTAGCCAAGAGCAGGGTCTGGCTTTCTCTTAATTACTCTGGCCTGATTTACTCCACCTTTGACTCTTTCTGGCTTCCAATCTTTGTCCTGTCTACCTATCATTGCTGAATTTCTGTAATAATATCAATAGGGCAGAGAGGAGGAAAATGACAGGCAAGCAGGCTCGAATTCCCAAACAAGGTTTTGAAGATTTAAATATTTAAGATCAGCTTCTGGACCTGAAACTAGTGAATGGCAGAGACACAACAGAGTCTCTAGGACTTTTTAGAGGGTGTCTGGAATATGCAGGGATAAGGTAATAACAGATTAACCTTTTATTCCTGCATTATTTCCTTTTGTATTTGACTTGTGTTTCTAATGCCTTACAGATTAAAAACACAGATCCTTACAGATTGTAGACATCACATGTGTTTAGAAACAACACAAGAAGGCTTCAGTCTCACATCAATAAAGCTTGTCTACACACAGACTGGAGCTCCAGTAAGAGTTTTCCTCAGTGTTATTCAGGGTCTTGTCTGTTTGCTTGTTTTGCTTTTAACCCTGTCCATTTTGATGTGCCTTTGTGAAATTAATTTTTATCATATTAGTAGAAATGGATGAATACAATGACAGCAGCAAATGGCCCTCAAACTCATTTTATCATAAAAGAGAGGGCACCTTTGCCTCACCAATTATTGCATTTCTAACACCTAAAACTTTGCTGGTTTAACATACAGAGGAGTTAAATGCATCATTTTTTTAAAATGCATCATTTTTGAAGATACATTTATCTGTTTACCATGAGTTCTATTCATTGTCCTCAGATTTAATTTTCATAGCAACACTGTTATTATGATTATATGTTAGTTAGTTCTTATAGATATAACATGTGTTTACCATTCATAGCTATATCCTTTAATTTGTCAAAAAAAAAGCTTAATATTATCTACTACCAAGTACACCTTAATCATATTTTAACTCCTCAGCGGTGCCTAAAAATACTAGAAAATATATATTTTCATCATCTAATTGTGCTTTGGACAGTCATGCTATAATGTTATGTTTTAATCTAAGGAAATCTCAATATATGAGAGAACTACAGAAAGAGAAGGTTAGTCAAAAAACACTGATTTAGCTTTAGGAACAATAGAATGTTCATTGTTTTAAGACAGTGTACACAGTCATGTCCCTAAAGCACACTTAGTTCAAAACAAGGGCAGTTCATCACTCTCACAAAGCAAGATTTAAAGGATGTGGAAATATGGATACAGGGAATGTCAATTGTAACTCATGCGGTCTATTCTGGTTACCTAATGGATTACAACAAATGTAGCTTACTTTGTTGTACTAGGAAGAGAAGAAAAAAAATTATACTGCATTCTTTATGTGAATGCAATGCTCCATGTAGTAAGAACCTACTTCTGTGGACACTGTATACCTCAAATGCAAGAGACACTGACATTTGTCCCTGTTGGGTGACTCTTATAGTAGCAAATGGCACAGAGCTGACCACTGTGGAGGTCTAACCCATCCAGGAACCCTGTGATCTCTTTAAAAGCAGCCATCTCAGGAAAGATTCATCTGTTAGCTTTGGAGGCACAACGGTTTTGGAGAAAATCAATCACTGTCTAATTGAGCTTGGGGGTTGCCTTACAGGATGGAATCCATGTCTAATTCTATAACACCTAGTCTAAAATTTATGACCCTGGACTCAATACGCCTGTTTGGCTGAATCAACGTAGCATCAAACCACCCGCCAAATACTTTTATTCCTGCAAAGGCTACTGTCAGAACTCAAACATGCCACAAAGAAGCCTCTAGTTATAGTGAATACAGATAAATGCAAAAATTCACGTCTGCACACAATGTTGAGCTTTCTGTAATGAGGCAGAAAAAAATCTGTAAGAGATGGAGAATGGAAAGAGGAGTTGTGCAATTACATCTTCTAAGAAGGACATGGGCATTGTCTTCCTCTGTGGCCTGGTAGGGCTGCTCCCACCTCAGGGGGAGGTGATCAAAGAGCAGGCCAATCAGACTATGTCAGAGGCAGTCCCTCTTCCCATTACTATGGAACCCACTTGTACACTGAACTGCCATGGGCTACATCTGTGCAGGGGTTCTAGGTTATCTCCATGCCTGGTACTTAGTTGGAGCACGCAGCCACTCCTGATGAGATCTGACAGACTAAGATCAGAAGGAAGGAGAGGAGGACCTCCCCTATCAGTGGGCTTGGGGAGGGGCATGCGTGAAGAAAGGGGAGGGAGAGTAGGACTGGGAGGGGAGGAGGGAGCAGCTTATGGGGGGATACAAAGTGAATAAAGTGTAATTAATTAAAAAAAGAATTATCTAGGAAAAAAAAAAGGACAGGGGCCCAGCAGCGCTGAGATCACAACAGCTGTGCACTCTGGCAGAGAGGTCAGGCTTCCTATCAGTAGGCTGTGGAGAAGGAATGGAGGACTTACAGGTTCTGCCACACACTCCAGATCAGACAACTGGTACTGGTAGAAAAGGAAGCATGCTGTCCCAATTTTGTCACCCCTGGTGAGCACACCAGCCTCTCATGGTGAGTTTCAAACTCAGGATCACACACATAGCTCCGACTAAACTCAGGGGAATGATAAATAAAACCAAAACCAGTACGTAGGGGAAAGAGATTTATGGGAGGGGGTGCGATTTCCGGTAGGTTTGAGAGTGGAGTGGAATAGTATACAAACATCTATATGCACATATGCACAAGTGCTCGTACACACACAAAGAGACACTGAACCGAGGCTGCAAACCTGAAAGAAGCCAAGAGCAGTTTTCCTGGGGGATATGAGCCAGGCTCCCTAGTGCTTCAGAGGTAATCAGATCAAATAAGCAAACGCATTGCAACACGGGTATTTCAGCAGTATAGCAGGGATTTGCTGGAATTAACAAGGGAGATGACAACTAGACGTCTCAATGTAATCCAAATCCCCGTCTGGACAATTCAGATGTGGTAACTGTCCTAAGCAAGAACTAATTAACATTTCAGACTCAGATGTACGGTGAGTCTGGGAGGTGCTAGGACTTGGGAGCATGTTTCCATGAGTGCTGTATGGAGTACTCCTGTGACGTGGAAGGATGAAGAAATGTGAAATCACTTGCGGTTCTAAGCCTGTATCAGTTATCAACAGCCTCGTGTGTTTATGACCTTAACAAACACAGCTACTTCAATTATATATAAAGTCAAAATATGTAAAGCATTGTTAAAGCACCAAATAAGCAATGTAAGCAGCTCACACACACACAAATGAGTATCATACGTCATCAGAGCTTTTTTTTCCCATGGTTCATTAAACTCTTTCATGACTGACTCTAATAAGCGCATATCTTAGGTGCCTCATTGGCACAGTAGTTAGCATGTCAGTCTCACAAATGCATATTTTCCTCTAATATTTTTTTTTAAACAGATCGTGGATGTGAAATCAGTCAGAACTTTGAAAGGCTTTACTCATTCTTAAGGTTTCATCTTAAGACTATTTATCTATTAAAATTGATAGGAATTGCTTTGATAACTTACCAAGAGGTGAATCATAAGTGGCCAGCCTTGAGCATATACACATGAGCATATACACATGAGCATATATGCATATTCAGCACAGGGTGTGTGTGTGTGTGTGTGTGTGTGTGTGTGTGTATCCTCTCCTCAGTGAATGAGAACAACCATATCTGTGTGAAAATCAAACATAATATCTTATACATGTGTGTACGTGTGTAACAATATCTATGAAACAACAATCATTAAAGAAAACGAGATCATGAATCTTAGGGTACTGGGGAGACGGAAACAGCTGGAGGAGGGAGAAGTAGGGACAAAAATGATGTGAATACTATAAAATTGTAAGAAATTCTCAAAAAAATTAACTCAACAAATTTTAATGTCCTGCCTTGGAATCTACAAGCAACTTAACTTTCAGGATCACAGACCTTTATCTTACACTGAATTTTACTATTTGGCCTAAGTATTAAAGCTTTAAATACAATGATCAACCCACAAAAGCTCTCCATCTTTTCGGAGGACGCTATGGGCGCTTCTTCCCCTTGTTCTCTGACTTCTTTTTTGTCATCCACCTCATATTCCTAGAAAACCACGTCCCACTGCAGAACTATGGGCACAGGGAAGAAGCCTGGGTTTGTGACTGTGCCTTCTACCCTGAGCTTGGCTGTTGCTACTTTTCCCTAAGCCTCTATTTTCTTCTCAGCAAAAGGGAGTAGGTAGCTATGTAAATACCGAAAGCTCAAATAAAACGTTATGCAGAATTTTCTCTTAGTGAAGATCTTGACACGCAATGACTCTGCTAAATGATTATCATTTTACTCTTCCTCATTTGGGCTAATATTTGAGTTGTGCAACGTTTTGATTTCTCCAATTTATTCTGCACTTTCACTCATGCACAGTTTGGCAAAAAAAAAAAAAAAATCATTGGCCATGTGTGTTCAGGTTGAAGGTGGCACTTGCCATAAAGCCTAGACACTAACTGACTGACACATGACATGACTTAACAGAGCATCAACCTGTGGTAGGAAGTCGTAAAGAGAGAAAGCTTGACACAGAGAGAAGAAAGTCAGAGTGGTGACTTTTAGCAGAGAAGGAGGCTAGAAGCTGGTGTAAATCTTCACTACCATATATAATGCTCCAGGGACAGTATCCAAGAGGTTTCTCATTTGTTTCGATTTTTGATGGTGTTATTTTTATTTGTTTGGTTGGTTTTATTGTTGTTTTGTTTTGTTTTTTAAGCAGGTATTGGAAATTGGGTAAGGAATAGAAGAAAAACATGATCAAAGAAATATAACAGGTGTAGAAGGTAGAGAAAGATATTCCCAGATGGAAATGACGCTCATATAATATTAATGAAATATACTTCCACATTCTGAGACAAGCACTTTACATTTAGTTTAGGATACAGAGGGACAGAATACCAGCTACATCTTCATAAAGACAGACAGACATACACACAGACACATACACACAAAGGGAAAAGGAAGGGGGGAGAAATATTAGGATTTACAAGCCCCGCCTACCCAGAGATAAGATGTGGGATTTTAATTTATACCTAAATGATTACCCTCTCTGTCCTAGTTTACTTTCTACCATTGTGATAAACACCATGATCAAAAGCAACTTGAGGAGGAAAGGATGTATTTCAGCTTTTCGTTTAAGTCCTTCAAGAAGGGAATTCAAGGCTGCACCCCCCAGGGGGAGGTGAGCAGAGAGCCAGCCACTGAGTTCCTGCCAGAGACGGTCCCTGCTCACCTTACTAGGGAACCCACACAGAGACTGAATATATGGCTTACATCAGAGCCGGGGTTTTAGGTCCTTCCCATGCATTGTCCTTGTTGGGGTATCAGTCTCTTCGGGTCCCCTAGGGCTCAGTTATTATGGCTCTGTTGGTCTCCCTTTAGAGCTCCTGTCCCCTCCAGGTTTTTCTATCTCCCCCTTCTTTCATATGATCCCTGCACTCTGCCCAAAATTTGGCTATGAGTCTCAGCCTCTACTTCGATACCGAAATCAGTAGAGTCTTTCAGGGACCACCTGTGGTAGGCTTCTGTCCTGTTCCCTGCCTTCTCCTGCTTCCAATGTCTATCAAATTTGTCCTTCTGAATGAGGAGTGAGCACCTTCCCTAGAGTCTTCCTTTTTGTTTAGCTTCTTTAGGAGTACAGATTTTAATATGTTTACCCCATATTATATGGCTAATATCCACTTATGAGTGAGTATATACCATGTGTGTCTTTCTGTTTCTGGGTTACCTCACTCAAGATGATCTTTTCTAGTTCCCACCATTTGTCTACAAATTTCATGATTTCCTTGTTTTTAATAGCTGAGCAGTATTCCATTGTGTAAATGTACCACAATTTCTGTATCCTCAATTGACGGACATCTAGAAGACAATGTAACCAGTCCTGATGAGATCTGATAGGCTAGGGTCCAATAGAAGGGGAGGAGGACCTCCCCTATCAGTGGACTAGGGGAGGTATAGAGGGGGAGAGAAGGGGGAGACAGTGGTTTTGGGGGGGATATGACAGACGGGGGCATGGCTGGGATACAAATTGAATAAATTTTAATAAATGATAATAATAAAATAATATAATAAAGAAAGTAAAAGAAGGGGATTCAAGGCAGGAAATGGAGATGGCCATGGAGGAGAGCTTACTGCTTTGCTCAGTCTGTTCTCTGATACAGTACAGGACCACCTGCCCAGGTGTGACAGCACCCAGGGTGAGCTGGGTCCTCCCACATCAATCAGCTATCAGGAACATACCTCAGAGGCTTACCTACAGGCTACTTATGGAAGAATATTCTAATTGAGAATCTTCTTCTCCTAACCCACTCTAGTTCATGTCAAGATGACAAAATAGCCTGCCCAGGCTGCCCTTGATAAAACTTTTCTCCACTTATCTTGAAAGATTCATTTTATGTCCAATCTTCTGATCTATGACCTTTTATAGCGCGGTATGAATAGAGTTAGGTCCCTCAATAATAAGAAAGCACACTGACATGATAAGTGGTAGATATATTGAGAAATAAAAAAAATATTCTATTATAATCAAAGCAGGTAGATTCTACTCAGAAACTGTTTCCATGTACAAATAAAGAGTGAGCATTATTGAAGTAGTTCATGTTTTTAATAAAAGAAATAAGTAGCTATTTTATATGCAAAGCCATTGATGGTTGAGTCAATAAAAAAATAAAAGCAGGTAAATAATTTTAGAAAAAAAAAATTTAAATGTACTTTACTCAGGTAGCAATCACATCCAGTTTCTGGCATGAGTTACACAGCTAAAAGAACTTTAAGGAAATAAATATGAGATATGGTGAGAGCTTAGTGGACTATGGAAAGTCTGACTCTTTGTATAAAACACCGGTATGGCTTTCCCTGACACATGGAAAATGATGCAGCATTCTTTTTTTCCAGTTTTAAAAATTTATTTATTTTATTAATTACAGTTTATTCACTTTGTATCCCAGTTGTAGCCCCCTCTCTTGTCCCCTCTCAACCCCACCCTCCCTTTCTTATCTTCTCCATGCCCCTCCCCCAATCCACTGATAGGGGAGGTCCTCCTCCCCTTCCCCCTGACCCTACCTATCATGTCTCATCAGGACTGGCTGCACTGTCTTCCTTTGTGGTCTAGTAAGGCTACCCGCCCCTCAGGGGAGGTGATCAGAGAGCTAACCACTGAGTTCATGTCAGAGATAGTCCCTGTTCCCAATTCTAGGGAACCCACTCAGGTACTGAGCTGCCATGGGCTACATCTGTGCATGTACTCTATTACCTGAGCCACATTTCCTGCCTTCCTTCCTGTGTTTCTAAATGAGGACTTTACCCAGGTATCCTGTTTTTTAGAGTATCTTGAAGGTGTCCTGCATGACAATTACCTCATATACTTGTGGGGAAATAAGTGAGTTCTTTAGGACACCATTACAGCACTAGAGAGTTAAATATTTCAAACTGAGTAGAGAAATCTGAATTTTTAGGTAAATGCCTCTAAACATTTAAGGACAAAGCGTATGTTGAGAATTACACCACTACACACAACACAGGCATGATGAACCCTTATGAATATAGAGATTCAGAGGCCACTGTGTCCATGGGTAGCCCAGGTAACAGAGCTCGGGAGATCCCTGTCCACTCCAGCTGTCACTGTCATCAGTGTGTGCTCATTTGCATAAGGTGATAACTTATGATGGGGTCTCTTCAATCTCATCTCCATTTTGTCTCACGTGTACAGTTCACCTGTGGAACTAAAAAACTAACAGCATGCTACTTCTTTCTTATTTTAGTTTCTTCCTCTCCTTTTTGGTGACAAAGCACGGGGGTGGGGGGGGAAGGACTGTGGAGGAGAAAAGGGATTGTTTTGATGTAGCTTCCTGGAAGCAGCCACCCAACCCAGGACATACTACACTCTTCAGAGACACACCATCAATGATTCTTTCTCCCACCAAGTCCCACTTCCTAATAAAGATTCAGTGTGAACAGTTCCTGTATCATCTCCCCCCTGAGATGATTCCTGATCAAATTACATCTCAATATGGACTCTGGCTGGGAACCAGTTCTACGCAGGAGCCTCAAGAAAGGCCGTGAGTTAAGCCACAGCATTTATAAAAGTGAATCCCCAGTCCTGAGGGATTGCTTAATTTCATAGAAAATAGTATCTGTTTTAACGGTAATATCACTATAGCACATTGCTAGTGTAAATTTTATCATATCCTGAGGATCATGAATATTTGATGAAATTATGAACAATCTAAGGGAAGTCTTTCCATGTCTGCCTCCAGGGCAATGGTGCCTCCTGATCAGTCATGAGTAGACGGCATTTGTTTTTACCTTCAGGAAGATATATTTAACAGCTTTTAAATGGTCTAATCTGTCCAGAAATTTGTCTTTGAGTAAAAATAAAAATCTGTGTAAAAGTGATTTCATTTAGAAATAAGTCATATTAACATAAGATAAAGAGAATAGACTTTTTTTTATTATAAACCGGAAGGATCCCTGCATCACAGGAACCTCTTGACTGCTAAGAGCTTGTTTCCTGATAACTTGGGCTTCAGCTAAGAAAATGAAGGAGGGGAAACTGGCAGGACCAAGAGCCAATAGCCTGTCCCCAGTCATTGCCAGCAATGCACAGCAGGCACAGAGAAGGAGGGAGCAAAACAAATGGCCACGGGCTGTGAACCAGGCATCCAGATAAGCTCAGAAGCAAGTTACTGTACAATTTAAAGTCTTCGGGAGGCATTACAATGCTGCTTAGCCTCAATTTAATATGTCCTAAATTCCCTCTACTTAAGTATACGGCCAAAAGTGGGCGCACATTTGAATGCATGCAACATCACATGGACAAATGAAGTATTCTAACTATGAGAGTATTTGAAGCCGAAACTTATCTACCAAAATACCAGCAGGAGCATCTGCTAGAGCAGTGAGCACACACAGCCTTCCTCAACGGATTATCGGTTGCGCCCACAAGCTATATTAATTTCATGCCTCCTTCTCATTCACACATTTCTTCTGCACAGATATTTACAGCTGATTAGTTCCACGCTGGGCAGTATTCGGAGTATTAGAGCCAGGGAAATATTGTAGGTAAACCAGTTCCCCACGTGATGGATGACTACATAGTTCTCGTTCATCCACAAGATCGGCAGTAAGAAAATGCATGAGCCTGGTTGTTAGAAGCACGCTGGAGGAAGAGCTCAGCAGAGGTGATCCGTGAGGACTGTGGATGCTATCATCCCAGTACTCATCTCTGACGTGTAAGTAGATTCACGTGTTCTCATAGCAAGCCTTCGTATTGTGTACATGAGCAGATATGCGCATACTTACAGGCTAGGTAACATAACGATTTGCCATGTGTAATCTGTTTCTACCTTTATATTAAAATGTCATTTTTAGAATATCTATATTATATTTTATGTCCCAGTAATCTGAGTATAAAGAAAACGCACAGGGACACAGACAGGGATACATAGAGCCACTCTGAAAGCAGGTTTGCAAGCAAGAGCTGTAGCAAGAAGAATATTACAGGAGAAAAAAAAAACAGAGATAATATTACAGGAGAATATTAAAGCATGTTCCCACTTTAAAAAAAAACACATTCAAATGAAATATTTAGTATGGTTTTTAAATGTCTGGTCAACTGGGCTAATTATTTTAAAAGAAATATTCTCTTTCCTAAAAATCTTTAAGGCAAACTTAGGAAACTATAGTCCATGAGGCAACATCAGCCCACAGCTTGGTTTTGTATGGCTAACAAAAAATGAGTGTTTTTCACATTTTTTTAAAATCAGTTGGAAAAAGTTAAAGGCTGAATAACATGTTTGAAAATTATATAGTATTCAGATTTGAATGTTCCTTTGTTCTCTTTCTTGTTATTGTGGCTAAAGCAGCAAAGTTTACCTTTTCACCATTTTCCACACTGGGCTTTAGAAATGTCACCTAGCGCTTCTCTGCTAAATGGACGCCATGTCATGCTTTCTTTAATGCTGCACACATATATCAACTCTGCTGGCAGCCTCGCCAGAGAAGCTCCATTATGCAATGGCTGCTTGTCCTTAGAGAGACTCCTAAGTGGTCAAGATGATAAATAAAGATTACACATAAATAAATTATTTTGGAGGGTTCAGGCCTAAACCAAGCTTCTCTATCATTCCCTCTGAGGTGGAGAGAATATTATGGGATAGGGACTAGAAACAATGCAATAGATAACAGATGGGAGGGTGCTAACTGTCTTCCGGACAGAGCACGGCCATTGCACCTCTTCACTGAACACGCCGCTGCTATGGTCACCGACACGGACCTTCACAAGACTAGACCTGTTGTGACTGCATCCTGCTTTCCTAAGGGACCATGAGAAGTCAGCTGGTTCTTGGGGATGGAGAGCCATTTTACTTGATTGCGGACTACTTAGAAAATATCCACCTTCCAGGAGAATTGTTTTCTCATTCCTCTATGCATGCTGAGATGGTAAAGTTTGCTATTTGTGACTCAGTCTGTCTTGCCCATCTCACACCCAGCCTATAATACACAACATTCTGCTTTTACAGAAAGCCCTTGGCTAAGGCCTTTAGGAGGGCCTGTTTGGTGTATGTACATGCAGAGAGATCTGGATATCCATAAGAAAAACTCATAGTGAAAATTTCTGATGTTGCTATGCAAATTTATAAAGTAGGCATCCTCTTAGTGTGTAAGATGTGTTTATTTTAAGGATCTTACAAAATATATGTCCCTAAAACATTATGCCTCTGTGTTTACACTCTGTACATAAAACTTGCTGTCAGGTTTTCTTCAGACACATCATATTGGAAAAAGTCTGACTCCAGTGGAAAATGGGGCAATAAAATGATTCTGTTGTTCCTAGTTTTAAAGCTGAACCTGTACAAATGAGATTTGGGAGAAAACCAGTTCAATGGGCTGATTTTAAGTTAGTTCTTCACTAAAGGTCAGGATCCCTGAACACTCTACCCCACCTTTATGTAAAGCCTTGGGCAGCACAATGAACTCTCATGCCACCTCACGCTGCTTCTCTGAAATCATACAACATATTCTATGAGAGATAATAAAGAGAGCGCCACACAGAAATTGTTCTGAGTAGCATGTAATTAATTATAGCATACGTAATAAGAAACAGTCAGTTATATAATTATCTTGGCTGTGTCTTTTCTATGTGTTCAGGCAAGAGAAGAGCCATACTGTATCCACTGTGTCTCTGTGTTTTCACTCAGCACATAAAACATGCTATCAAGTTTTCTTCAGACATGAAAAATGGCATACAATTTATTTATCTGGGTAAGTAAGAACAAAAGATCCAATATCTTAATATTAATTTGACGGAAAATAGATTCTTTTTTTTGTAAACACACCCAAACGAGTAGGCTTAAGTGTGGTTTGTTTCCCAAGGTATACAGCACAGGTAGAGAAAATTATTTTTCATTTATAATTATAGCCTTATATCCCATTTTAACTAAACAATATGGACATAAATCTGATTCACATATGGAAGCTGCATTGCTTGTAATTATTCAACTAACAAAAGCAACATGTACCTAAAATGTTTTAATGTCAAGATTCTTCCATTTAGAGAAAATTAACATCTAATTAGGAGTGACCTGGCAACCCCTGAGCTGGTAGGACTAATTAAGATTATTAGTAAAATATACCCTGAATGTGTAGGAAATAGTCTCACTCATTAAATATGATGATCTCTGCATACCTTCAAAGATTATGTTTCAAGGAAAGTTTACTTATGCGACCCTATAAATGTTTAATTAGTGGCCAATTAAAAGTAAATTGAAAAAAAATTAAAAGTGACTGTCACCTATGAAATATCCACATTTGCTAGGTTGTCACAAGATGAAGTTCATTTCTCTGCATTCTCTAACATCTTTAAGTAATTAAATGGATACAATTCTACTTTAATCAGAAGATAGGCAATGTCTAAGACACTAAAATCTCATGAACTCTAGTTATCCAGGCACTGCTGCCCATATTCACTTTTTTTTAAATCTACAAACATGAATTTTATTGTGAAGTGCACCCTGAGCACAGGTGTCTTTCCAGATGCCCCCTTTCTCTCTCAATTCCTTGTCTTCTCATATAGCTTCACCTTCCCTGTGTGAGAGCCACTAGTGATTGACAGAGTCACAGGAAACTTAATGAATGCTAAAATGCCAAGGATTAAGAGAAGGGAAGCAATTTTCTTCAGGAAAAGAAAGGAAAGGGACATTTGACCAGAGATGGTGACAAAGAAGAGAAAGCAGAGGAAAGAATGACTGGGTGGGAATGTCAAGTGTCTTTTTTTTTTTTTTGGAAAGAAAAAAGGTTATTGAAAAACTTTTATACAATATATTTTGATCATATTTTCCTACCTAAATCCCTCCCAGATTCTTTCCTCCTCCCTAGCCATCCAACTTTGTTAGTTTTCTCCTTCTTTTTCAAACACATAAAAAAAAATCTACAAACAACAAACAAACAAACCCCACAAGAAACAGAAACCCAAATAACTAAGCAGAAGATTAATAATTTTTTTAAAAAAACTAAATGTAAAGTCTACGAAAATGCCATTGAGTTTTTGTTTTGGTCGCCTATTTTTTGGGGCATAGGGCATGCACTGATATGTGGTTGATATACCACATGAGACTCTATTAGAAAAAAAACAGATTTTCCCTTCGAATTGCAGATGGCTTCTTGGTTAGAGGTGGGGGCCCTTGTACGTCTTTTTCTCTGAGCACTAGAACCCTGTCTGGCTTGAACCTGTGTGTGTTACCACAGTTCTGTGAGTTAATATGTCCTAGGATATCTGGAAGACACTTGGTCTTCCATGGAATCATCCACCTACAGATGATTCTTCCAATCTTTCCACTCCCTTGTTCTTACTGAGCCCTGAGACATGAGAGGAAGGGTTTGGTGAAGACATCCCATTTTTTTAGGACCTAGGGCTCCAATGTCTCTCACCCCCTGCACATTGTCCAATTGTGGGCCTCTGTTATTTCCTATCTGCTGTGAGAAGGAGCTTCGCTGATGATGGTTGAGGAAGTCAGTGATTTATGGTTATGCCATATGTCATTAGGAGTCATTTTATTTCTACTAAAAGAAGCATAGTAGCATATGTTTTTAATAGGTCCATGGACTATCAAGTCTTAGGTTCTCAGCCACTTCAGTAGTGAGTTCCATGTCATGGAATGGGTCTTAAGCCACATAAAACCATGGGTGGCTACCCCCAAAACATGTGTGCCATGACTGTGCTGGTACATCTTGTAAGTGGTCACTGTTGTATGTCACAGGGTCTGTAACTTGGAGATATTGATGATTTCTTTCCTTCTCTGGCAGTGAGCAGAGTATCTTACAGTGCCATAAACACTAGTGAGCAAGGGTGAAACCACCTCAACTTCTCTACATTTGATGACATAAGTGATTGTGTCTTCAGCAGTAGGGCCTTATCAGCAATTTAAGAAGAGAAGGAATAATCCTGTCAATAGTCTGTGGTCTTTGAGATATTCCATTGGGCTTTCTTTGGCCAATGACTCAATAAGATATAACCCAATCCTGGCACTGTAGCTTTTGCTTGGTGGCATAAAATGTTTAGCTGGGCAACGTCTCTTCTATTATTTGATGACTCCATTTAGATTACTTTCACATTTGCGTATATTCTAGGAGGGTTTTACAGTAGTGGGTTTTTATAATGTCCATTAGTGTTAGGTGTCCTTCTCCATATTCCCTTCTTTACCTTTCTCTCCCATCCTTCTTCCTTTTTTAACCCTCCTATTCTAGTTCCCCTTTATCTCCACATAACATTATATTCTATTCCCCTTTCTAAAAAGATTCTCTTTGCTCTCCTAGTCCCTTATCAGGTACCTAATCTCTGTGGATATTTGGATTACAGCACACATATTGAAGAATGAAAACCTTCTTTCCACAAATAAGAGCAAACACACAATATTTGTTTGAGGGGGTGTCTGGGTCAACTCACAAAAGATGATTGCTTCTAGCAAATTTCATTAGTTTCTTTTTTTTAACAGCTTGATATTTTATTGTATAAATGCATCATATTTTCTTTATCCATTCATCTGTTGATGGATACCTAGTTAGGTTCCATTTTCTGTCTATCATCAATAGAGCAGCAATAAACATGGATGAGCAAGTTTCTCTGTAGCAAGATGTAGGGTCTTTTGGGTATATGCTCAAAAGTGATAGAATTGAATCTTCAGATAGATTGATTCCCAGCTTTTTGAGGAACTGCTGATTTCCACAGTGGCTGTAAAGGGTTTATGTTCCCAGCAGCAATGGATGAGTGTTTCCCTTATTCTTCACCCTTGCCCGCATGAGCTGTCATTTTATTGAACTTGGCCATTCTGACTGGGGTAAGATAAAATCTCAAAGTGGTTTTGATTTGCAGCTCCCTGATGACTAAGATGTTAAACAGTTTATGTGAGTGTTTTACTGCCATTTGTGCTTCATCTTTTGAGACTCATCTGCTTAGCTCTGTACCCCATTCTTTTAAATTGGGTTATTTGTTTTCTTGACTTTCAGTGTTTTAGTTCCACCCTGCCAGCTCCTTTTGTCTACAACTCGAGGACTCAGTGTCATTCTCAAACATTGTATTAGGAAGAACTTCTATTGACATCTGGACAAAATTAACACTGCATTTCAAAACAAGTATAGGAAATTTATCATAGGTATTGTGAGGCAGTGATACTGATATCAACTCTTAGAAATGCTATTTGTATGATCTGATAATACAGTGAATAATGAAATTAATAATTTGTTATAGGTGCAGGAATTAATAATGCTTAATTCTTTTGAATTCTTAATGATCTTATCAACTATTAGACTTTATGTGTCTGATCCCAAAATACATATTTTTGGGGATGGAAAATAGAAAATGAATGTCTGTGCCTATGTAACAGGTGGCTCTGCACCTCTGTGTGAGTTGGGTATTGTAATTATTTTCTAAGAGACCAAGGAAGACAAAAGTTAATGAAACAGTCAAAAAGAACCAGAGAAGGGGATTTATATATCTGGTTCTAACATTAGAATGTATGGGGTATTTTGTAACTATTTCTGTGCACAAATGTTCTCTTCCAGCTGCTTCTGCTGTACTGTTCCAAAACAAACACTAGAAACTTGGTGAAACAGAAAAGACATGTGGTTAAGCTTGCTGATAAATATTAAACTGCCGTCTATCACAACACCCCTCCCTGCAATGCTGTGTAAGAGCTGACATCACTGTCTTGTATAACAAGGTCCAAAGAGACAATGTTTTGAAAGGTGAGTATACTGTTGTATGTGGTCTATTGAGAGAGATCACCACATGGCTTAAGAGATAAAATGTACAGAGCGGAGATTCCAGCCTCTGAACTTATCAACTTTTTGTGTCCACCATTAACTGTCTTCCAGACTTTATCATTATTCTCTCCCTGCTTTAAAATAATCATAAACTTACCTAAACATATATTGTGCAATTTTGTTTACTTTTAAAAGGTGTAAAATTATCTGATGCTACATGTATGTCATTCTGTACCACTCTTGTGACTTGTGGGGCAAAACTGTTCTGAAAGCTACAATTTAAGATGCACGTATGTTGTAAATGTAAGGTGTAAGAGTGTGGTTTTGTTTGTGAGCTCCAGGAATAAGAAATAATGCCAGGTAATATATGGTTACAACACTGCTTTTTTTTTTATGTCCCTCATTTTATCACCATGAGAAATACATATGCCCATACAGTAAAGTTTATCTTTACATGGATTTCTGTCAGAGCTGTATGACTCAAAACATGTGATTATCAACTTTTAATTGTGTTTAACTTGTGTTGTGTTCACAGAACTATGGTGTGTAGCTTATATAATTTAAATATTATTTTCTAGGATAAAGGACAGTATGTTGTGGGAACAGATGAATGACAGAGACCTAAAACCATAAGGTGACATAGTTTTGTCCATTGTCTGTGCCCCAGTGGTTCTGTGATCTTGAATGCTCAGGGGTGCTGTAGGCAGAAACTATTTGGGGCTTCTGTAATGTTCTCTGAAGACGGCTTTGACAGACAAGATGCAAGTTCTCTACCAAAGTGTTAAAACGTTAAGGATGAATTGTATTTTTCCTGTAACAATCACTAACAGCAGAGCACATGTCTTGACATCAACTCATCATTTCACAGTACTATCAGATGTGGGTTTCACTGTCCCCATTTCAGCTTTACATTTGACTCTCTTGTAAGCCAGCAAGTACGCCAAGGGAAGGAGTGGGTGACTACTAATGAACCAGAGGCTTAGTAATTAACATCACCCACTCAAAGTTCATTTGGGGAAGTTTCCTCAGGAGCTCCTCAGCTTGCTGCTAGGTCTTTCAGGAGGGAATGGCATGCTGAGGTGGGAGATTTCATAACTGAAACCCTAAAATTGTTAGAGACTACCTAATTAGACACAAAATGAGGTAGTGGGCGAAAACTTAACCTTGAGTGGTTGGTGTCCCAGGGTTGTCGATCGCCTGCATTCTTCACACGTACCCCCGCCTTACCATCAAGAAGGCCCCTCTACCCCTTAACAACCCAACCCCTCAGTCCTTGGTTCCCGTTAAACTTTCCAAATTTACAGCCATGCCTGACACTTTCATATAGAATCAAAAACGCTTTGTAAATGATCTTATCTATTTTCAGCAGGTTGACAAATATCTTGTTATACACAGGCAGTAAATTCTGTTTTGTAATAGGGTGTTCATGTAGCTGCTATGAAGTTTAATATAATTTTCTACTTCTCTGGTTTGTAACATGACTTATAGAAGTTCATACAGAAATGTGGCCAGAAACTGTATATGATAAAAAAAAAAATCCTTGGCTTTCCATTCTTACAATTCTGTATCACCAGGAACTTAAGAAATAAATAGTATTTCTCAAAATACAAACTCAGTGGCTTGATTTTACAATGTTTAAAATTAAAAATAAAAACTCTGTGTGTTCTATGTTTTCGACAGGAAATTCCCATGTTCCAGGTTGAGGATTGTCTCTAATATATTAATTAAATTCGAGCTAATAATGCTACATTGTTAAACAACAGCTCGTATATATTGTCTTTTCTGATAAGTGAATTCAGGTTACTGCAAGTTGTGACATCAGGGAAAGGAGGCAGAGACATATCAGTTCACAGGTGTAATCTGTGAGCATTTGATATCACACCATACAGAGTGAGACATTTATATGTTAGCAAAACCCATAAAACACAATTAATGTTGAGGCTCTAAAGACTGCCCAGTGTCAGCATGGACTCCCTAACTCCACAGTCTCTTGTAGGTAACACAAAGTAGCATAGGAGACAGGGGAATTCAAAGGTTTTAAATAGGATCTCCTCCCAGCCCCATGCTATTAATAAACAAAACCAAAAACCATTCAGACAAACAAACAAACAAAAATGCTAGTAGGCTGGGAAGATGCCTGAGTCAGCGGGGTGCTTACTATATAAGCATGTGGATAAAAATTCAATCCCCAGAAATAATATAAAACAAACCTAAAAACAACAACAAACAAACAAAAGACACTGAGCATTGTGGATAGTACTTGTAATCTGTATTACAATGTTCAGTAAACTAGGACAAGCAGATGACCAAGGCTCACAGTCCAGGAAGTCAAGCCTTCTTTGTGACCTGCCCCCCCCCCCGAAAGTCAGAGGCCAAGTTCCTGCTTCAAAAACATGAGGTACACAGGTCCTGAGTAGTGGCACTCGATGCTGTCATCTGCATTTATACAGCACTAATACCGTACTTTGGACAGATGCGTCAGAACGTGTCTCCAGCAGATGACCAATTCCATGAAATGTGACACAAGTCACGTAAGCGCTCATGACATTGCAAGCTGTGTAACAGACACTACACTTGGGGTCCACTTTCTTAGAAATAAAGAAAAAGCCAAGCTTAACTTTGAAGACTTTTATGCATTTATAGGTATCCATAAAGGAAAATTCTAGACATAGAATTCTTCCCTTCTTCTAGCAGAAAGGATATTGTTCGTGTAGAAAATTTTGCCCATATACTTTAATTAATTTCCTTTACATCCTGATTGTTGCCCCCTCTTTCCTTTCCTCATGATCCCACTCTTCCAACCTTCTTCCCCTTCCCCCCTCCCCTATTCCTCAGAAAAGGGGAGCCCCATCACCAACCCGCCCCAACTCATCAAGTCATATGAAGACTGAGCTCATCTTTTTCTGTGGTCTCCTGAGGCAGCCCAGGCAGGGGAAGTGATCAAAGAGCAGCAAGGAGAGTCCATGTAGGAGACAGCCCCTGCTGCCTTTACTAGGGGACACACAGGAAGCACAAGCAGCTACATCTGTGGAGGGGACTTTGGACCAGTCCATGTATGGTCCTTGGTTGATGCTTCAGTCTTAGCAAGCCCCTCTGGACCCTGCTTATTTGGCACTGTTGGTCTTCCTGTGGAACTCCTGGCACCTCCAGGTCCTTTTATTCTCCCTCCCCCTCTACTTTTCCACAAGACACCCTATGCTTCGCCCAATGTTTGGCTGCGAGTCTCAGCATTTGTTTGTATCCTCTCCTGGGAGGAGCTTCTTAAAGAACAGCTATGCCAGGCTGTTGTCTGCAAACATAGCAGAGTACCATTGATAGTGTCAGGGCTTGGCTATTCCATGTGGTGGGGCTCAGGCTGATCTCAAGGTTGATTTTGCCCATATTCTTCTATGATAGCCTAATGTGGAAAATGCATCAGGGTTTTTGTTCTTGTTATTGTTTTTGTTTTGTTGTTGTTGTTGCTGTTTTGTTTTTTGAAACAGGGTTTCTCTGCGTGGCCTTGGCTATCCAGGACTCACTTTGTAGACTAGGCTAGCATTGAACTCACAGATATCTATTTGTCTCTGCTTCCCAGAGTGCTGGGATTACAGGTATGTGCCACCATGCCTGGCTTTCATAAGTATCTTTAGAAAAATGTGTGCTACAGTATATGTGAAGAAAAAGGAGTCACAGTCGGTGAGTTCAGCTCATTTTCCCAGTCTCTGAACAACACAGAAATCTTTGCAATGGCGTACAACATGCATAACTTTGCAAGCTGTACTGAAGGACAAGAGTAACTTAAACATGCTGACTACATGGCCACTGGACTGAGCTGCCCACCAGTTAGGGAACACTCACTTCAAGACTGTTATGCTGACAAAGATGATAAATTAAGTGGTAGAGAATTTACTGGGGTTATAAACAACTCCGCAGAGGAGGATTCTGGAATTATAAAGAGTCCAAAGGTATCACACTTTCCAATTCTGCTTGAAAAAAAAAAAAACTTATAGAAAATGAATCCTCCTGAAATAGCAATTGGCCTATTACGATCTATGTAACAAGGAGAGAAACAAAAGTTTCTGTAGATACAAACTTGGGGTCAGAAAATGTAAAACATAAAAAGTAAAAGTAAAATACTTTACCTTTTGCCTTCAACTAAATTTATCAATATCAGAGACAATGCATATTCTTATTACAATGTCAGCACTTCATTTAATCCTCAGAGCCACCAACAAACAAACAAAAAAGAAAAGCTTTCAGCAGATGCTAAGTAAAATCAGTGTGAACTTCCTCTTGGAGACAGGTCTGCACTGTCTCAGCATCTTCATAAGTGCACGGGTAGTCAAAGTGACTGAGAAAGTACTTCAGTTGTTTATTGCTTTATTGGAAATTTTCTTTTTTTTTTCAGAAAAATTTATAATTGATAAAATATAGATTGCCCAAATGAAAAACATTTCTCTCTGGTTTGGACTGTGGACCTGTTTTCAGAAGTGAGCATTACCTCAAGTTTGTCTTATGTCCCTTGGGCAGAGTGCCAGAATCTTTATGGAAGAAGAGAGAGATAGAAAGACCTGGAGGGGACAGGAACTTTACAAGGAAAACAACAGAGCCAAAAAACTTGGGCCCAGCGGGACCTACAGAGACCAATACTCCAACCAAGGACCATGCATGGAGAGGACCAAGACCTCCTGTTCAAAGGAAGCCCATAGGCTGCTCAGTTTCCAAGTGGTCCTCTAGTAAGGGGAACAGGGGCTGTTTCTGACATGAACCCAGTAGCAGGCTCTCTGATCAACTCCCCCTGGGGGGGGGTGCAGCCTTGCTAGGCCACAGAGGAAGATGATGCAGTCAGACCTGATGAGACATGATAAGCTGGGGTAAGATAGAAAGGGAGGAGGTCTTTTCCTATCAGGGGACTAGGGAATGGGCATAGAGGGAGAAGAGGGAGAGTGGGTGGGACTGGAAGGAGGGAGGTGGCACCAAGTGCTTTTTTCTTTACAAAGACATTTAGATTTTTTTTTTTAAGGAAAAACAGTGATTGTGTATTAATGTTCAAAGTGTGAGTGGTGGTGCTAGAAATCTCTGTTGTTGGGGAAATGGAACATACGGCTATAGAATCAGTAACTTATTGTTACTATATGCCTGGAACATCAAAATGAGTGTTCTAATAAATGATATAATTGCTTATAAAACTGATGTATATATAAGAGTTAGAAGAAAACATTTTTCTTCTTGTAAAACAAACACATGAAAAATTGATACAAACATCCATTGATTAAATGTGATTCATAATGTCAAAACATTACGGCTTAAAGGGAAAATAAAAATTTCTATTAAAACAACAACAACAACAAAAACGCTTGAGAGATTGGCCGGAAGGTCACAACACAACACTTTCTGGGCTGTAAAGCAAGCTCAAGGCTTACCTAGGCAACTTAGTAGAACCTCCAACCAAAAAAAGAAAAAAAAAAATTCCTGGGGAAATAGCACAATGGCAGAGTGTTTGCCTAGCAAATGTGACGCCTGCCTTTGGATCCCATTCACCAAACTGGGCTGCCTTGTCTGGCCTCGGTGAGAGAGGATGCTCCTCGTCTTGAAGCATTTTAATGTACCAGGCGGGTTGGTACCCATGGGGACCTTCCTTTGAGAAGAAAAGGGGAGACTAGGCAAGAGCAGTGTTTTGTGGGGGGAGGGAGCAAAGGAAGAGAGACGCCATCAGGATGTAAGGTGAACAAAAGAAATTAATTAGTGGAGAAAACAGAAAAAAAAACAACTTTAGAATACTTAATAGAAATTGTCTAACAGCTAAGTTTAGTTTATACAAGGACACTGTAAAATGATGTAGTGAGTTTAATATACGTATACATATTACAGTGAAAAAGTTTAATGAATTCATTTGTCTTCTTTCCTAAGACCTATTTAGTTTAAATTATATACATCCCCACTATTTATTTGCTATTTATATAAAACCAGGGAACACTGGCTTTGTTTTACTAAGTTAGTGCAGGTGAAATTGATCTGAATCAGCTTATTTGGGAAGGTTATATCATTACTGTGAAGAAAATGAAGTGCACAGCCCCAAGAAACACCTGAGAGTGCCCTCTGTCCTTCATAGAGATATGCACAAGCACATACACACACACACACACCTGAGTGTGAACAGGTACACACAGACACATGAGCTAGGATTCATCTCTCCAAAGTCTTGAAAGAAACTCCGTGGGAAGTCACTGCTGCTACCATCCATGTGTGTGACAAGACGGATGAGTTAGTCTGTCATTATTAAGTATAATTTCTTTCAAGAGAAAAGCAACTCAGACAAACATAAAATATTGACAAGGTCCTGCCTTATTATTTTTTATTTTTTTTATAAAATTGGAGCCAAATATTAGGCATTTACTATTCCTTTGATAAAAACTTAAAATAAAGTGTTGGGAGCCCACACTTGGGATGAGGAACATGAGCCACTGGGGAATTTTCTCTTCATGACATAGCCTAGGAAGAGAAGAGCAATGGAATGACTGAAGCCTGAGTACTTTGATATAAATATTTTAGATGTGCAGAGCACTAACAACACATCTGCTTAAGCATATACAAAGATGTAGCTGACATAAGCCTGAGTGATATTAACCGAAGCATTTTCCATAAAACAAAATCATGTTTAAACAATTTGTGCATTTTGCTCTTTCCTTCATTTCTAAAAATTGTTTCTTCCAAAATCACTCATCAGCAGTAAGAGTTCTATGTGAAATCCTAGCTGGCAATACTGCCTATAATTTATAAACACTTGCCACCAAAACTGATAATCTAGGTCCAATCCTGGGACAGACACAACTTTCATTGTCCTCTAACCTCCAAATGTGCATGCCCTGCATGCAAACCTACACAGACAAACAAATAATGTAATAATATCTTAAACAATCTTATACAACATCTAGAAGAGGATGTTGAAAGAGAAATCTAATTTAGGTTTTTCTCCACAATGAGAATTCCTGATTGAAGCTTGTATTACACTTTATTCATTTTGTATCCCCCCATAAGCCCCTCCCTCCTCCCCTGCCGATCCCACCCTCCCTCCCCTTTCTGCATGCATGCCCCTCCCCAAGTCCACTGATAGGTGAGGTTCTCCTCTTCTTTCTGATCTTAGTCTATCAGTTCTCATCAAAAGTGGCTGCATTGTCCTCTACTGTGGCCTGGTAAGGCTACTCCCCCCTCAGGGGGAAGTGATCAAGGAGCAGGCCAATCAGATTATGTCAGAGGCAGTCCCTCTTCCCATTACTATGTAAACCACTTGGACACTGAACTGCCATTGGCTACACCTGTGCAGGGGTTCCAGGTCATCTCCACGAATAGTCCTTGGTTGGAGTATGATTTTCTGGGAAGTTCCCTGTGTTCAAATTATCTTGTTCTGTTGCTCTCCTTGTGGAGTTCCTATCCCCTCCAGCTCTTACTATTTCCCGAAGCTTGTATTTTTAAATTTTAATTTATTTTTAAAATGTATTCACTTCACATCTCAATTGTAGCTCCTGCCTCATTTCCTCCCAGACCCGTCTTTCCCTCCCCCTCCGTTCCCTCCATTCTCCTTCCCTGTTTCTCAGAAAGGGGGAGCCCTCCTCCCCTACCTTCTGACCCCAGCCTATCATGTGTCATTAGGACTGCTTTCATCCTCTTCCTCTGAGGCCTGACAATAACCCCCCCACCATGGGGAAGTGAGCAAAGAATGGGCAACAGAGTCCATGTCAGAGACAGCCCCTGTTCCCCTTACTAGGGAAACCCAAATGGAGACTGAGCTATCTATTGGCTACATCTGAGCAGGGGGTGTAGGTTGTCTTCATGCATGGTCCTAGGGTGGTGCATCAGAGCTCAGAGAGCCATAGGAAAGAGTAGGGGAATAGAAGGATCCACAGTGGACAGTAGCTCCATAAGAAGAGCAACGGAATCTTATATCTTTAAAGAAATAACATACAGAGAAAGCCATGTGTGTGCAGAACACATTCTTTGCCCATTAACTCCATCCTAAACCAAGTGAACATGTCTTTTAATGATTATGAGAAATGAAGAGAGTATGATGTTTAAGTGCCAGTGTTATTACTGTCAGATGAAATACTGTGTGAGGCGAACATGGAACAGATCCATGACAGAAACTCACTGTTGGATGTAAACAGTAAAATCTACCCTTTTTCCTATTTTACCACTAAGTGAAATGTTTGATCATGCTTTTTTATTTATTATTGTACAAATCATATCATAAAATACCTCAGTAAACCTGGACAGAACCAGTTAGGATGCCTCGTGTCTTTTATTTCAACATTTGGGAACTTTTAACCAGCACTGCCTGGAGTTTGAGTTCAGTCTGTACTATAGAGACAAACCTTGGCCTTAATAACACATAAATGACTTGATAAGTATATAAATAAATATTATCTTACGAATGCTTCCTTTTCATAGCATTAATGCTCCCCACAAAGCACCTAGAATGTAAAAGGGACCATATGAAAGTATTAAATAGATACACAATTTAAGAAATAGAGAAATGACCAAATGATAATAGAGCAGCCACATATTCCCTATGCATTAGCAAGGGTGTAATAAATGACAGAAAAATGATGTAATCAAAACTGCGAATTGACAGGAAAAAAATCTAATTCACTGCCTGACACACAGTGGGCCAGCGTGGGCCTGACAGTGTTCATTTATTTTACTTCTAACTGCTTGAAACAAATGATATGGAAGGTAAACAAAACACCCAAAGCTGTATTAGCAATACCTGTCCTCAGACGTATTTTGTGTGAAATCATGTCTCTAGTCAAGTGCCCCGAGCTAAGTATATTCCTTGAAAATACCCCCCCCCACACACACACCTCAGGAAATGAAGAGGGGTACATGGTGGCTTGTTGGGGGCGCTCGCTGTGATACGCTCTTTCTTTTCACTGAGAAGCATCTTTTCAGCAACGCTGGATATTAATCCTGTTTGAAGTGGTTTCCAAATCTCAGATGTGGAAAGAACCTTCGCCTGGAGTGCACTTGAAGAGGGCTGTAAAGGCTGCTTTCCCGCCCGCTACTTGTATGTAACTGAATTTGACAATGGAAAACGCTTGGTTGGTATAACTTGTCAATATATCAGCATACGTGTTGAAAAACTTGATGTGTCTGCTATTGTAAAAAAACATCTGTTTTTGAGATTCTCAGAGGCTAGCATGCCATTTGAGCTTTCCAGACACTTTTAGAAGCCGTGTGCACCTATACATCTTAAATAATGAATGCCGCACGTGTCCCTGAAAATATAACCTTTATTCTCTGCTAAGCAAGTGCCCTGGCATCTGTCATAGACTTTAAATCTGTTCCAACGTGTAAGGGTGTTTGACTTGCCTGTACCACATGGATGCGTTGTGTTCACAGAAGTCAGAATGGGGAGAGGATTCGTTGGAACTGAGTTGAGAAAGGGTTCTGAGCCACCATGTGTGTGCTAGGACAGGACCTTGGTCTGAGCAAGACCAACAGGCATTCTTAACCGATGAGCTTCCCCCTCCAGCACTTTAATTGGTGTTTCTACACAGTTTATCTGATTAGAACTATTTTTATGCTAAACGGTGTTCCTTTGATTCCCCTCTTTCATATCAATTCAACAATTTGTTTCTCTAACTTAAAACACTATTTTAAAATTTTATTTTATTAATTACACTTTATTCATTTTGTATCCCCCCATAAACCCCTCCCTCCGAACCCCACCTTTCCTCTCCCTTCTTCACGCATGCCCCTCCCCAAGTCCACTAATAGGGGAGGCCCTCCTCTCCTTTCTTCTGATCTTAGTCTATCAGATCACATCAGGAGTGGCTGCATTGTCCTCTACTGTGGCCTGGTAAGGCTGCTCCCCCCTCAGGGGGAGGTGATCAAAGAGCAGGCCAATCAGATTATGTCAGAGGCAGTCCCTCTTCCCATTACTATGTAACCCACTTAGACACTAAACTGCCATGGGCTACATCTATGTAGAGGTTCTCATACTCCAACCAAGTACCAGGCATGGAGATAACGTAGAACACTTTTTTTTAATTATTTTTTATTCTTTTGCATACAATTCTGATCATGGTTTTTACTCCCCTAACTCCTTCTGGATCCTCTTCACCTCCCTCATCCACCCATTTCTGTCATAGGAAATTTAAAAAAGAATGTTGGGCTACATACTGTTTATTATTACTTGCCCTATGATTATCACAGCAGTATTATCTAACTCGATGTCACAAATAATAAGATGCAGGCACCTGTTTAGATTTTGTAATTGCCCTATTAAAATTGGGATGGGTAGATGTTTCTACCTACACTGTCTGAATCACTTCACCATCCACCTCCCAGCCTGCATCTAACGCCATCCTCCTTATCCATCCTGTCCTCCATCCATAATCTTATAAATAATTGATATTATTCTTCATCTGGGCCTTTTCATTCAATTGGAGTCCTACTTCCTGGCCCCAAGTGGTTTCTTCTGCAAGCCTACACATCATGACATCCTCCTTCTTCCTCTCTTCCTGCCCATCTGTCTCCCAGGATTCTATCTTGAACACAAAAGCCATGGAACTGTAGGCACACCTATCCAAATCTGCCTTGCCCAGGTAATAGGCTGTTTAATCAACCAATCAGGTATGTATGTCTAAGGCAGGTTTACAAACAAGGAATGGGGTAACCAGATCTTGAGGGCCACTGACACGCCTCAGGCCGACCTCCACCACAGCTCCATGCCTTCTTTGTCTCTCTCGTTAGAAAACAAACAGGCAAAGGGAAAAGGAGAAATAAAACAGAACAGGAAAAAAGAAAAAGCACAAGACACATACACACACACACTATGAAAAACACAAAATCAGAGACCATAATATGCAAGCCAAAGACCAGTCTTCCTTTTTAATTTTGACATGAATTTGCAACACACTGGTTTTACTCACCATTCTTCATGCCCTTTACTGATAACACATAAGCATCTCACCCTAAAAGACCCTAAAGTCCTTTCTGCAATGAGAAGCACCTATAGGGGTCTCTCACACATGTCCAGACATGGAGCACCAATGCCACCCTTTAATTTCCAGCCTTTTCCCACTCACAGGACAACAACCAATGCTTTGAAAGAGGTGTGGAGAGGCTCATACCCTTTTCATAATTCCTATAGATCCCTGTGATGAGGCTTTAGACTCAGAAGCTGATGGGTTCTGTGTGAGCCAGCATGGTAGCAGACGCACGGATTGAGTAGCACTAGCGTGTTCATGATACAGAGTGGCAACATCTGAACATAGGATGCGTTTCGTTCCAGAAATGCTTTCATATCCAACACACTAGTAATCATGCTAGATTTGCTTGGATGTTCCACTGTCAACCATTTTTTTTTCAACTATGTCACACGTCACCTGGGCAGCCTTTATTTATTTATTTATCTATCTATTTATCTATCTATCTATTTATTTATTTATTTATTAGTTACTTACTTACTTATTTACTTATTTATTTTTGCCTAGAAGATTTTAATAAATTTCTCCTTGTCCACCCTGGTCTTGATAAGTGATTCTCAAGAAGAGCACTTGGTTACAGCAAGAGGGAAAATGCTTAATTCATCCGGTTGCAACACCCCCAGAGCTTCCTTTCTCCTCAGCTGAGAGCACAGGGCCCTTCATAAGGCACCAACTGGCTCTGACTCCCCTCCTCACCCTTCCGGTCTGGCTTCTCACATCACTATTCCAGGCAGGACAATGCACTTGCCCCTGTGTTCCTTACACATGCTGAGCATGCTCCAACCTCCAGGACCTTCACCTACTTGCTTCCTCCACCCTCAACACAGGATCAGCAGGAACCTGTGGGCTCTCTTCCAAGTTTTGCTTATAAGGAACGGTCACATTAATTACTTTCTGCTCCAACCCCCTTATGATTTAACCTGCCTTGCTTTTAATGTAATCTTCAGATACTAGCAAATGGTACCTTTTTTATGACAGGTAGTTTGTGTCTTATTCCAGTATAAAGCAAATATCCTAAGGGTGTCGTGTGTGTGTGTATGTGTGTGTGTGTGTGTGCGACAGAGAGAGAGAGAGATCTTTTGTTGTCTGCTATATCTTTAGCATCTATAAAAGGGCTTAACTCCAAATGGCCACTTAAAACATTTACAGAACCTTGTCCAAAAATTAAATGTTATATAATTATACACACTATGTGTGTTATATTAATACACAATGGGTGGGCAGAATGAGAGTTCTAAGGTGTTTGGATTATAAAACAACCCCAAATATGTTAACATCATATATTAGAAAGGAGCTATGTACATAATAAACAGAAATGCTTTCTGGACTTGAGTGAAGATGAGGCAAATGTTTTACTAACATGTGTCCAATGTTATGCTCTCAGATTGAAGGATCAGAATTGCATTGTGGGTACCCAGCAGACCTGGGAAGCAAAATTTAAAACACTGATGATGATGTTAGAGATGTTTCAAGTCTAGGCTGGAAGCTTTCATCAGTATTTCGATAATGCTATAAAGACAGTCACACTGCTTGCCATCTTCACGGAGCATCTGACCTTCTGCCCTCAGAAGCAGCAAGGAGGAAGGCTCAGCATCACGAACTTGGTAACTGACTGCAGAGACCAGTAGTACAGTATGACTCATTACATTAGGAACAGACACCACAAACAGTGGCCAAGGTCAGAGAAAAGCATGGGGACAGGAAACAAATCTGTGGAAAGAATTGACTCCTGCTTTAAGTTTCCTATAAAGACTTCTCTAAATGCCCATCATCATGAGGGAAATATAACCCGAATCTCAAAATAAAACAAAAGACCCATATGTGTGCTAGACATAGTCACCTAAACCATTCTCCCAAATGGATACATACAGTATGTACCCACAATACACTATGGGTAACATAGCAATCCAAGTGTGTTTACTGACTGATTTGTCAACATTTCACGTTTAAATAATGTTACAATAATTAAACTCTCACTAATTATGTTTTATGACTGTTTGATCTACAGTAACTCTGCTAAAAACCCATAGATTTACCCCTTTTTGTTGAAAGAGGTATTTAATTTCTCAATCTGCTTTTCACATGAGGCATATTGCTATCTGCCAATTAGACTATTGTGTCAATCAGTAAAAGGAAGAAAAGTAAAAAGGATAATTTTCTCTTCATGGTTTTCCAACTGAAATACCAAAACAAACACGCTACAATCTAAAGACAGAGAGAGAGAGAGACAGATTAATTTTCTATGTATGTCATCAATGACAGCATTGAAGGGTAATGATCAATTAGTATCAAATGTTATGGTGGTTTGAATGAGGAATGGCCTCCATGTGTTCATTAATTCAATTGTTTTGATCCCCAGTGGGTGGCCCTGTTTTGAGCAGTAATGGAGTCTTTAGAAGGTGAGGCTTTGCTAGAGTGAGCATTTACTGAGAATAGGTAGTGTGTGTGTGTGTGGGGGGGGGATTCCCAGCATATCCCATTCCTTTGGCTGCATGATTATGAAATGTTATCACGCAGCTTCCTGCTTCTACTTCCAAGCCTGATTATTGTCAAGCCTCCCTTATCATGGGGGAGTCAAGCCCTCTGGAGATGGGAACTAAAATAAAGCCTTTCTCCTCTAAGCTACTTCTTGTCAGGCCACTTTATCACAGCAACATTAAAGTAACCAATACAGGTGTTAAGTACAATTCATCATGATACAATAGTTTTGGTGTGTGATTTTTCCCGGTGGAGCTGAGACAACAGATTCAATCCCTGTTTGAGGCCTAACTACTTATAAGACACAGGAAAAGCGAATGAGAGTTTCTGTGAGTCGATTGTTTACTGGTGTGGAAGTGAACTAGTAGTGAAATAGTGCCAAGTCATGGTTATAATAAATAAGACATCAAGCAGCATTTAGCTAGTACATATAAAATAACTAGTTACTATTTTTGCGTGTGCTATTTTCACTTAAATATGACATGATTTGCATGGTTTTCAGAACATTAGTGAAAAGCTTAAAAACGACATGTTCCAGAAAAACGAGAATACTGCTTACGTAGCACATTGCAAAAGCTGAGCACTACAAATATATGAGATGTAAAAGAATGGAAAGGGCTATCATGGAGATAGAGTGACTGAACTGAGGGAAAGGAAATAACAGGCAGATAAACGAAGAAGAGGAATAAAGAGATAGAGTAATGGAGCGTGAGGAGGCAGGGACAGGAGAAGGGAAGCAGGGAGATAAAGAGCGATGAGCTGGCCACTAGCAAAAGAGAAAAGCAGTGTGGTTTTAAAACTATCAGTCTTGTTGCATCTTGCTATGTCATGTTTGGTTGTTATCCTCGGGAGGCCGGCCCTTTCCTGAAGGAAAACAGAGGAAGAGTGGAGGGGCATGCTGGAAGGGGAAACCGTGGTTGGGGTATAATAAACGAGAGAAGAATATGGTTTTTTTTAATTGAAAGAAAATTCAGAGAAAGAAGGCAAATATTTGACGTAATAGTAAATGAAGAACAGTGGCAGGAGAACCATTTGGTATATGTTGAAAAATTTTGAAAAGTGGTATTACGAGGCAGAAAGCTGGACTGGACCTCGGCCCCTGCACATATATAGCCAATGCACAGCTTGGTCTTCGTGTGGGTCTCCTGGCAAGAGTTGCAGGGGCTGTCTCCGAAATGGACTCTGCTGCCTGTTCTTTGAGCAGGTCCTTCTGGCGGGGCTGCCTTGCCCGGCCTCAGTGGAAAAGGAGGTGCTCAGCCCTGATGCTTGAAGTGCTGGGTTGGTGGTGGTGGTGCCACTCTCCTTTTCTGAGGAGTAGGGAAGGGGGGATAGAGGAAAGCGAAAAGGAGGGTGAGACCCAGGAGGAGAGGAAGGAGGGGACTACAATCAGGCTGTAAAGTAAATAAAAAAAAAATAGAAACTTGTACAACCACTTTGGAAATCAGTCTGGAGCTTTCTCAGATAATTAGGAATAGTGCTACCTCAAGATCCAGCTATGTCACTCCTAGGCACATATCCAAATTATGTTCAACTATACAGCAAGGACATTTGCTCAACCATGTTTGTAGCAGCTTTACTTGTAATAGCCAGAATCTGGAAACAACCCAGATGTCCCTCAACAGAGGAATGCATACAGAAATTGTGTTACATCTACACAATGGAATATTACTCAGCAATAAAAAATAAGGAAATCATGAAATTTTCAGGCAAATAATGAGAACTAGAAAAATCATCCTGATTGAGGTAACCCAGAAGCAGAAAGACACACGGGGTATATACTCACTCATAAGTGGATATTAGCCATATACTATAGGATAAACATACTAAAATGAGTACACCTAAAGAAGCTAAACAACAAGGAAGACTCTAGAAAAGATGCTCAATCCAGATTCAGAAGGGAAAATGCAAAAGACATTGGAAGCAGGAGAAGACAGGGAATAGTACAGGAGCCTACCACAGAGGGCCTCTGAAAGACTCTATTGATCAAGGAATTGAAGTAGAGGCTGAGACTCATAGCCAAACTTTGGGCAGAATACATGAAATTTTATGAAAGAAATGGGAGATAGAAAGGCCTGGAGGGCACAGGAACTCCAAAAGCAGACCAGCAGAGCCAATAAAACTGAGTCCAGGGGACCCTGCAGATACTGATACCCCAACCAAAGACTATGCATGGAGAGAACCTAAAACCCTGGCTCAGGCTCCAATTGAGTCCCTAGTAAGGGGAACAGGGGATGTCTCTGACAGGAACTCAGTGGCTGGTTCTCTGATCACCTCTCTCTGGCAGGTGCAGCCTTGCCAGGCCACAAAGGAAGACAATGCAGCAGTTCTGATGAGACCTGATGGGCTGGGGTCAGATAGAAGGGGAGGAGGATCTCCCTATCAGTGGACTAGTAGAGGAGCATAGGATGAGAAGCAGGAAGGAGGGAGAGGTTGGGAGCAGATAAGGGAGGAGGCCACAGCTGGGATACAAAGTGACTAAATTGTAATGAATAATTAATAAAAAATGAATATTAAAAATAAAAAATGGGTGCTGGTGCTCTCTTCCTCCTCCTCTGTCTGTCCCTCTAATTCCTTGTCTGTCTCCCACACTACTGTGTATTCTCCTGTCTCTTCTAAGATTTCCCACTGTCTCTCTCTCACCTTTCCCATAATCCTTTTTGTAACCACACAAGAGAGAAAGAGAGAGAGAGAGAGAGAGAGAGAGAGAGAGAGAGAGAGAGAGAAAGGTGCTAGCTAGGATAAGAAAAGAAATTGGATCACCCTGAGCAGCTGAGCTATGGTCTCAATTTAAGTCAGTTGCACAACCTTTATTTCTTTCTCATGATACAGCATAGCAAATTCTTCCTACCTGAAGGAATGATGGTGCTTCAAGCTCAAGAGGCTCTAGAGCAGTGGTTTTCATCCCATTGGTTGTGACCCCTTTGGAGGACTAATGACCCTTTCATGGGGGTTGCAAATCAGATATTCTGCATATCAGATATTTACATTCTGATTTATAACGCTAGCAAAGTTACAGTTATAAAGTAGCAACAAAAATAACTTATTGGTTGGGATCACCACACCCTGAGAAATTATAGGAAAGAGTCATAGCATTAGGAAGGTTGAGAACCACTGTGGTAGAAGGAAGTAAAACACTCCATTCTGGGATGCTCATGAAGATGGAGGCATAGTGAGACTCAGGAAGGAAACAGCTTCAAAGCTTCTGGTAATTCCTAAAATGGATGAGGTCTTCTAAGACCCTCCTTCTCCAAGATTATATAAGCCACAAGGACTACTGAGGGGGCTCAGATGAGCCATGTTGCCTGATGTGGCAGAGAGCAGCAGAACTACCTGGAAGAGATTCTCTGTGGCTTGCCAACAAGCCACATGGCAAGCGCCAGGGTTCCAGCTTTTGTGAATAGTTGTCTAGGCTTGAGCAGTGATACTGCTGCTTTTGAGTCATCTCCGCTCACATAAGCACATCTTCCTAAGAACATCATCATGTAAGACAGGTCTATATCAGTAAGTGGAGAAAGGAGGGAACCTTTGACTAGTGAACCACTTACTATCAGGCAGACTGAATCGCCAGCTGAAACTATATCTAACTACGATGTGTGGCCTTCTTAGTTGCTACTGTGGGAGAGATTTGAGGACTGCAAAAGGCCGTTGTGTACTATGGCGAGGGCACTGGATTATTCCTGCTCCCAGTTTATTTACTACCCACTGATAGTCTAACATCCTTGCAAACAGCTCGATGCTTCAATAGTTTTTCAGAGAAAAACTGAATATTTACTAAGCACACTGCTTATTACAGGATATATAACAAAGGTTCTGATTTTGTTTATTTATTTATTTATTCCAAAGGAGCACACTGAACAACAGATATGATGAGGGGTACACGATTTAAATAGCCAGCAATGGACATCCCATACTCATTTCAAGCCCAAATGAGACAACCACCAAAGGACCTAGGAGCCAGAATTCCTGGGAAGGGGGAGTGAATGTTGGGAGAAAAATGGAAGAGTAATTCCTGAGCATTTTGCTTGAGGGAGCCCTTCATCATCCTCTTCCATCAATGTGCCCTAAAGCAAAGAAAGGTCCCTTTCTCTTCCTCACACCTACTTCCCTCAGGACCTCTATTTCTCTTCTCTTTTCTGAGAGGGTTCACATGTTCTGTCTTCCAGGCTTTTTCATCGGTGATCATGCCCTAACTGGAGTCCCAGATTTTGTATCCAAATAACAGTAATTTCTCAGTGCCTTGGGGCATAGACAACTTTAACAGCTCTCTCCTATTTTTAAGGGGATGTGGCCCAAGACTCCCTAACTAAAACCTACTCAAATGCACTTCTACCTCATTGTACTGGGTCCCAGTTTCTGTTCTATTGCCTTAATGAAATACCCTGACAAAAACCAAACAAAGCGCCAATGGGTTTACTTTAGCTAACAATTTCTGTTTAGAGTCTATCATTGCCAGGATGTCAAGAAATCAGGATTGAATGAGCTATTTGTATCACCTCCTTACATCCATAATCAAGAACAGAAGAACAGAGGAAGAAGGAATGCACACATGTCTACAGCTTAGCTAACTTTTCTTTTACATATACACACATATACATACACAAAAATAAACAAATATACATAGAAGACATCAATCTAGGACCTAAAACCAGGAAATGGCTGCCCTCATTTTAAGGCTGGGTCTTCATATATAAAGTAATACAATCAAGACATTCCCCATGGATGTGGCCCTAGGATACCTCAGCCTGAACAAATCCTTATTGGGAGTCTTTTCCACATGTGTCAATTTGACAATTAGAACTAGCCATCACACATGAAAATGAATTCTGTTCCCAGGATGCCGAGTCTTTGAAGAGACTCTCACAGTGGAGCTTAAGCCCACTTCACAGCTATTCTTACAACTATATTATAACAGAGAGATACAGACACACACAGAGAGATAGTAACATTCAGGGATGGGCAGTAGAAAAGGTAGAAGAAGGTGGCTTACTGCAAGCCAAAGAGGGGAGTCCTCAGAGAAAGCCAACCATGCCGCATGCTGACTGTATATAATTCTGCTCTCCACAACTGGGAAAAAAAATGAAATAACTGTCTACTGTGTAAGCCACTGTCTGCAACATTGGTGGCCTTTTGTTTGTCAGTTCTCCCTCCGTCCTGTATCAAGGCTGTAACTTCACGGGAAGGTGGCAAAATCTGCTTTCTTTTTCAATCTACCACTAAGAATCTTGATTAACAGTGTGAATTAAAAAATGTTTTAGACAGTGGCACACCTATTGCTCTCCTAGGACTAACAACATATGCACACACATATAAACACACACACATACACACACATATATACCATTCCAACTTCTATTAGTATCTAAATCACATGTCATTCGTGCTTATTCTCCTAGACTTGATGAAGTGCACTCCTTTGTTTCCCAGAGTATGACACTCAGGCAAATGTTAACTAAATATGAGTTCTTGTAGAGCCTCTCTCAGGCAGAGCAGAGAACAGTTGAATGCATATGTAGCAGATCCACAGAGTAAGGGAAGTAAAAGAGGAGAAGATAATGGCCAAGGACAGGACCTTATTCAATAGTAAGATATCTGAGTTATTGATTATGATATAGGACTATTTAGAGAATTATAAACAAAATGGGATGCTCTCCAAATTGGAGAGGAGAGAAGGTACAGGTAGAGTGTTTAGGAAAAGATGCCACAGAAAGCTAATAGCAGATACTCAGGAAGGGTCAATGCAAAGAACCCTGAGGGCAATAAAGTCATCAGTACAGTGGATCAATAACCCTACTTACTGAAATGCTAGAGAATTACAGAATTTGTCCGACATGGGAGCCACTGAAAGTTTTAGGAAATGAAGTTTCACTAGAGTTGTGAGAAAAACCGAATTGTAGAGCTTAAGAGAATTTGTAAAGTGGTGGTAAGATATACACACTGGCTGAATGAGAGCTAGCTAAGAAGGGTCAGACTAGCATGTGATACCCGAGTCTTGGATGATTCCAAGACAAGTAAGGTTACAATTAAGTTTTGTTCCTTAGTGAGATTTTGGTGTCTTAAAAAAAACCCAGTTATGTTATGTAAATGTGTTTTTGTCTTAATCCCAGGTGTGGAATGTAGGGTTGCTTCTGACTGTTGCCTCATGAGTGCTCTGGCATGGGCGTGATCCTGCCAGCTGAAGATAATTTATTCTGGAGACTCTAGAGAAAATTTATCATCTTTTATTTATTTATTTATTTATTTATTTATTTATTTATTTATTTACTTACTTACTTACTTACTTACTTACCTGTCTGTTGATAAATTAATAATAAATTAATTAATAAAAGTTGAGAAATTGTTCTCCTTCAACCTTATCTGAAGCTCTTCCTGCATATAAATCTACAGTCAGCTATTGTAATGTCTTCATTTGACAACCCAATAATAAAGGGCAAAAGAAATCTTTGAATTTAATTTTTTTCTCTTATTCTTCTACGATGTCACTGTTGCCTTGCTTGACCCTTGCCCTTACATCTGCACATAGACTCCTGGATAAACATTTCCTCTATGTACCCATATCACATGGTCAGTGAAATGATTCTGTGTGTTTTCCCTCACTACTGATGTCATACATAGGTAATACACGACTCTGCATGGAAAAGATAAGGGATCCTGTTTTAGTCACATATAACTCAGAAAAACCAAAGGGGTCAAAGATTCTTGAATTGAGTGAGGAATCGAAGGCGTGAACAGCCTGGCTGGAAGCACAGTGAGGGATGAGAATTTTCCTGGAGCGTAAACACTGAGGGAACACTGAGACACAAATACAGCAGCATACATTCTGTAAAACACTGTCAAACTACTGCAGAGCCCAAGGACCCGCATTCTTCCATGACAAACCATGTGACTCTTCCTAAAGTCAATTCACTCAGCTCTAGGAGTGAATGGGGAGGCTGTGAGGTGGGAGAGAGGGAGGGCTGAGTAGGGCAGCTGACCTGAAGCCTTTAAGGGTTAGCCTTGCCATTGCCCAGAATAGAAAGGTGTAATGTTCCATTCTCCTCAAGGATTGAACCACACAATAATCAACAGTGGCTACATAATCTTAGAGTAGAGACTGAACAAGTCCATTGAGGAAAGAGCAAAGCTCTGATGAGCTTAGGAGTGAAATCCACTGATAGCATTATGATTTAAACATGGGTGGCTTCATCTGATTACAGGAATTACCTTTCTAAAATGCATATTTTGCGAATGCCTGCTCAATGTGACTGTTGAATATGAATAAGAATAGGATGTCTTATGAAATAAATATGGGGACACTGATTTGTTGCCGAGAGCGCAATTAAAATGTGTTCCTACAATATACTTAAATGTCTCCTAAATTGTATTTTTTAAATTCCAAGCAGCTGTTTACTTATTACTACTTTAAAAAATTCATTATTTTTGCTCGGGTATTTAAATTTTCCATTAAAAGGAAAGTGTGAACATTTAATTTAGATGTGCTTGACATAAACAGGGTGCTAATTAGCGGGACCACTTCAGGGCAAATCTTCTCATTTTATGAATAAATATTATAGATTGTTCTGCAATCCCAAAAGATATTCACCTCGGCAAACACTCAGGGCCAAGGGTAACGCAGTGTGTGAACAACTTGAACACGTTTTTGAGAATATCAAACTAACTCATTCATCTCCAGGCGTGTCAGTTTAGCTAAGTGGAGTACAAAAGAATTTCACACTCCTAGTTACTACTGAGAACGACCAGATAACGAGTCAAGAGGGAAGAGGCTGCTATGGAGTGTCTGTTTCCTCTCTGCTCAATAAACATTGAGCCAAAGCAACTGGAAGTTATAGGAAGAAACACATACTCAGGGAGTAAAATCCCCAAGAGGAAATTTGACCATTTTTCCTCTTTTCACTAGCACACATGAGCGTAGGTATAACATAGATAAATACATGCATTATATACGAACATGCTACACATACGTATTTTCACATGCATATCCTAATTCTCACAGTGTGGTATTTAAAGCAGATCACTTTGATACTCAAAAACCAGCACAAGCACATTTAGGTCCCTGCAGACCTAATGTAATGAATCTTCTGAAAGATACTGAGGTGATTTTTTTTTTTTTAAGTAAACTAATTTGCTTCTCTGGAATGACTTAAGAAGTCAATTACCAAGACTTTGACATTTTTCTCTTCCCAAACAAAACCACAAGGAATCTAGTAAAGCAATGGACAGTGGTGGCAGTTGCCCTTAAACCACTTCTGGCTTTTCCTATTGTCCCTTTTACAGATTTTTGACTTGTGCTGTGCCTCGTATTGCTGGCTTTATTAGAGACTACTATTTGTGTTCATTCAAAGGTATTAGTAGAATTTAATAGTTTTCAAAGCAGTTTAGCCCTTCCTCAGTAAGGATTCAAATGGAGATTTTTAGGTTGGACTTATTACACACTGCCACGTTTATAGAATCAAATGTATCTACAACCACTTTTGTAAGCCCGTCCACATAAGTTCCTACAAAGAGCTTCTAACCTTTGAAAATAACTACAAATCGATAGCCATTGCTGGGAGGGAGGCCTCTTCAAACTACAGAGATCAGAGCAAAGGCAGACTTACCATCATCGTACTGGCCCCAGCTGACCGCCAAGATGGAGGCAATGAGGATCCCCCGTGGTAAGCACTTCCAGAGAGCTGACTGTGGGAACATCTTCTGTCAGATTTCACCAAAGGCTGATCTGAAATAACAGGAAGCAGGAAAGCACGTTTGGTGTGTTCATTATCAGCTAGAGGGAAACAAAAGTGCCAGGGCACAGAGAAGCCATAACGACCCCATGGTTAACTACCTGCGTCAAACCATCCGCTATGGAGCGGCACTCATGGCTAACACATTGGACCCCTTTGCCGACAGGAATTTGCACAGAAGTACCCTTGATTGGCGAGCAAGATGGTTGGGAAGTTATCACACTGGTAGCATCAAGAGCATGCTGACTTGAACACTGCGTTTGCTAAATGAAATTTTAAATAGTCTATCTTAATAAATATGCTTTTCATGGCATGATTCAACATTATAGTATACTTTTCTCTAATGTATGTCTTATCAGTTATTACATTTTTATATAAGAATGTCAATGAACATGAACCGTAAGGAATTAAGTGTGGAAAACGATCGTGAGAAGGCCAAGTTTTTTCTGGTATAGTAGTTATGTCTTAATTGTGCTCAGAAAAATAAAAAAAAGAACCATTTTTTTATTACATTGTCTCTCTACACATTTAGGTACAGTTTAATTCCAATGTTTTATTTCCCAATGCTTCAGCAGGTGTGCAGGAAAATGAATAAATTTTTTTTGAGAAATCCGAAGTCAGCTGACATACCAAAAAGCTGTTTTTTTTTTTTTTTTTTTTTTTTAAGAATGGTGTGTCAAATTTCCTTATGAATTGAGAAAATTATCTACGCCAAATTACATGAACTAAACCTGACTATGGATTGTGGCAAAGTGGGAATTTGAACTCATCTTCTTGGATTCACAGGTTTCCGACTACCAAGGACAGAAAACAGAGCTGCTCAGTGAGTCATTCTGTGGGGGAAACCAGACTGGGAAGGTTGTGGTTATCTAGGGTCATGGGCAGGCTTGTCTAAAGACACTGGCTGGTGCTCAGCCTGTCAGGAAGGGGAATGTATGCCGGCCTTGTCAAGTCCAGGATCTCATGTGATGACACACAGTCTGGATGGTCTTTTGGTACTCATGACTGATGGATGCTTCCCACAGGTCAGATGAGATATAATGCATGATGTCTTGAAATGCTCACTGTGCCTAGAATTCTCTTCAGGACAAACTTAATCAAGGGTATATGATTTTGTGCAACTAGACAGTGTCCATATTTCATTTACATATGTCTTATAGTACTGATTTTTACCATACTGTATCACATAGAACTTGTTGAAATAGGTTAATGAAGAGACATCAGAATGTTCTGATAGGTTGCAGAATGCTACACTGGATCAGAGACATTTTAATATGGAATCTACTCCTTTTCATCTTTTTATTTTCTCTTAGAGGGAGTAGGAACTTTGTTTTACCTGGATCATTTATATAATTCTAGCCTGTACTATAGAGGAATGAGGTAAAAGAAAAATGACTTTTATTTTAATCCAAGTCTTTCATCTAGCTACACAGCTCTGAAGAAACTAAATAGGAACTGTCACTTTGTTCAAAATTAAATGGAAACAATATATATATATATATATATATATATATATATATATATATATATATATATATATATATTTCATATACAATTGCTCTAAGCTCTGAACTGTTAGGCAAACAAAAGTGCATGTTCAGGATGGCAGCTCACTTGGCATGAGAACCATCATGTCAGCTATGATCCTCTGGCAGTCAACATCTGGACCTGTCCAAGTGTGGCTCATCTGTTTATTCCATGTGTCTTCTGAAATGTGTCACTATTGTCTTCCTCACTCCCTGAAGGGAAGGCCAGGCTCAGTCCAGATCTTTGCTACAAACCCCACCTTGCAGGATGGTACAGGAATGAGAAGTCCATGGAGTTTGAATACAAGTGTTATGGTCACTCCATCACAGAGAAGCTTGGGTAATTTCCCAGAGGGGAAAACATGCCTTAGCTTCAAGTGACACGCAAATCTTGAGTGGCTACCAAACTCCGGATCCATTGTGCCTTTTTCTTGGTGTTCTATAGCCTTCCTGTGGTGTTGGAAGATAATATCTTTAATACTTTCTTTTTCAAACTAGACAACATTACAAAGAAAACAAGCAAAATCTATGGTAATGATTAAAAACAAAAGAGGGCTAGGCATGACCTCAACAGCTGAGCGTTCATATAACATGACCAAGCCCTGGGTTCCATCTCTAGGACTGAAAAACATTAAAGGAATAAACAAAAATTCAGAACTGGTAAGTGAGAAGATATTACAATGATATTCATAAGAAAAACAACACCTTTAGGTCAGAAAGACACAGTTGTCTTCTTTATGGATTGTGAGTCTGCCCATGTGACTTTTCTCTTTCTTGGTTATCTCTGAGTTTGTTGTTCTTCAGGTTAATATTACTTTATTTTATTTCACTTAAAGCTTTCAAGATGAATACGACCTTACAGGTCACCACTTTAAAATTATCCCAGCCACCAGTTCTATTCTGATTCCAGAAATATCACTCTTCAATATGAGACCCTGTACAGGCTTATTACAGGATCTATTATACTTCAGAAAACATCACAATAAAAAAAACATGTATATGGGACAGAGAAGATGGAATGCTGTTGGTCTGGAAGGAGAGGAGCTTAGGAGAATGCCTGGATGTTTCTGCCTGGGGAAAATTTGGCATCTCTGTGCTTGTATTATTCCTTGTTTGATTTTTCTTATTTGTTGTAACTCCAAACTACCTTTGATGTGTTCAGCATCCAGCGACCTAGAAGAAGGCTATGACCTACCCTATAAACCTGACATCAGGTGTTTTAGTTGGACACTACTTTATTACTAGCTCTGAGGTCTTTGGAATTGCCAACAAAGGACTCAGCATGTTGCCAAGCAAGTGAAGGACAGCTTAAACATCACCTTCAAAGCAGGGCTGCGTGTCTAGCAAACTTGTGCCAGTCCTCCACGTACAACCCTTTGCAGCAGATCGCTCTCCAGATATTACTATGCTTGGGAAATCCAAAGCGTGCCCAGAGTTGAAAAGGCATACAGTGAGCTTCAATCTATTCTTCAATCTATTCTCTATTAAGAAGGTAATTTAATTAGCATGTTTAACCCTCTGGTTCAGTTAATACTTACTTTGGCACTCATATTCAAACTCTGTCAGAATACTGGGAATAGAAGCACTCACAATTAGGTTTTCAGTCTTACAGATTAAGAGGTAGAAGCTTCATGCCTGGTGTTTGATCTTTTCCTGAGGGTTAAAATATCTTAACATAATTATTCTCTAGAGAATACATCAGTTTTGGATTTTACATCAATTGCATTTCCCTACAGAATTAAAAGAAAGTATTTGCATTACTCTACCATTCCATATTCTTAAAATTCATTCACCTAGCATGATCTTATAAAGGGGACACTGGAAACCACTTGCTCTTTTAGCAGATATGAATATCAAAGGTGAAAACTGAGTATTTTTTTTTCTATTTTCGTGGGTAGTACCTATTAGTAAAATGAATATAAAACTCCATAAACATAATTATTAGAGACGATGTTTAAAAGGTCACAAGTGACATGACATGAAAAAGCCAGCATTGTTAAAAAAAAAAAATTACAGAATCACATTACCCCTAACTACTCATTAACAGATGAAATCAGGCTGTATGAAGCATTGGCAACTGAAGGAGAATATTCTACAAGAGCGAAGCTCTCTAACAGCCCAGTCTGCGGCTCTTTGCAAGGTGTCTACAGTTCAAGCGCAATCTACTCATGTCTTACGACAAGAGATAGGGTCTCTTTACTTACTACTTTTTTTTTTTTTCAGCATGGAACCCATGCTGTCCTCCAGGTCAGAGTGGTAGGAAGGACAACAGCAGTGGAGCTAGATTCAGCCGCAGTGTCCAACAAATACACTTTTGAAAATGTTGACTGTTCTTTAAGCCATTGCTCCTTACCAGTATGAAAGGCACCAAGGCTTTCTTGAGACACCGACTCTAGAGTGCACTGTCAGGCAACCCTACATCAACTCTCAAGAGGAAGCAGGTGAGCCCCTACAATGTAATGGGAGCCCGAGCAATTCGTCAGCCAAATGCTCAGGATTTCCGACCTCTAATCCAGTCTAGAAAGAGCAGCATAAACAGACCATGTCGCTAGGGTGTGACCCACATGCTAGGGTAAAGCAAACCTCCTTTCTTTCTTTCTTTCTTTCTTTCTTTCTTTCTTTCTTTCTTTCTTTTTTCCTTTAATCATATTAAAACCTGATACCGGTGCCCTAGTCTCTCCTTGTCTCCTTTTCCGAGAAGAGAGGGAGGCTGAGAAGAGAGGGTGCCATCCTGGCACCTCCAGTCACAGCAGGACGAAGCACATCCTCTCCTACTGAGGCCAGAGAAGGTTGCCCAGCTAGGAGAAAGAGATACAAAGACAGGGAACAGAATTGTAGCCAGCCCCTACTCCCATTATTAGGGGTCCCACACTGTCTTTGACCCCTCTGAATCCCTCAATCCTTCCTCCAACTCTTTCTCAAAACTCTCTGAGTTCAGTCTATTATTTGGCTGTGGGTCTCTGCATCTGTTTCCATCAGCTGTTGGATGAAGCCTCTCAGAAGACAGTTATGTTAGTCTCCTGTCTGCAAGCATAGCAGAGTGTCAATAATAGTGTCAGGGGTTGGCACTCTGCCATGGGTGTGTCTCAGGTCAGGCAGCTCATTGGTTTGACATTCCCTCAATCTCAGCTCCATCTTTATCCCACATTTTTTGTATGCAGGATAAAGTTTGGGTCAAAGGTTTTATGGGTGGGTTGGAATCTTCCTTCCTCCACTGGAAGTCCTGCCTGGCTACAGGAAGAGATGACTTCAGAATCCATATCTCCAGCTGCTAGGAGTCTCAGTTAGGGTCACCCCCAGAGATTTCACCTCAACTACCAAAATGAAAACAAGAAGCATTCTTCTACTGTGCCCATTCACCACTCCTCATATGAATTTCCTAAACTGACTGGAGAGTCTTCTTCTAATGCCATTGGGAACAACAGCGTTTGTCTTCATTGCTGCAGGTAACCATTTCCAGTCTTAAGCATAAACAGATGGATCATGACTTTCTTTATAATATAACATTTAGGAAACAAAGTTGCATAAATGCTTCTTTCTACATTACTTCACTTTTCTCCTCTCCTGCATGTTTATATATAAATCACACTCTAATCTGATCATTTAGAAATATTCTCATGCACTCATGTGTTAATATATGTTTTAACATAATCAAATATATTATATACTATGTTACATATGTATAACTGTGTTATATAATCACATTCAAAATACAGTCAATGTTCCTATTTTATTTACATATATTACATATGAATGTGTTAATCTCAGGTTTTTCATAAATTTGATTAACATCCAAGGAAGAAGCAGTCATGTCTCAGTTAATATGACATAAGAGTGGGAAATTGCCTAGTTTTGCACCGAATGTAATGTTGACCATTCCCTGGCTTTCATGTGCTGGAGATTTCTCAACAAATGTGGAGGTATCAGGGGCCCTTAGTGGGGAACCTACGGTGGGGACTGATGTCATCTGTACATGCCCTCAGGATAAAGGAGTTGTCTTAAAAATGAGTTATTATGCTAAGATAGATGGCAACTGATAGTTTTACTTAGTGAAGGTTATTTAACCTACGAAATGAAAACTAAAGATAAATAATGAGTCTTCTCTCAGGGTTAGTCAATTAACAAAAACCAACATGTGATTATATTTAAAGTCTGAAAACACACCAGGGCCCTGGCCTGTTTACCGTGAACTAGCTCAAAATCACCATACTTTGGATTGAAGACAAGGCTGTGCATGACTTCTTTGTGTAGTTATTCTTCTCATATAGTAGAATAGTGGAACGTGTTGCATTTAACCCAAAACCGAAGCAAAACAATCTTCTGCTGTAATTAATATAGATTTTTATAATAGGTTGATAATAGATTAAAACTAAGCAGCACTCTTAAGAGTAGATTGTATATCTATTGCAATGAGTTTTTTATGTGCAAATTTGGAACACAGTAAAACACAGAACTCAGAACACTGAGAAGGACAGGTCAATTGGTTATGGATGAGAAACTGAATACAGTCATATGTAGTTTCCAGGTACCTGATCAGATGTCCCACCAAAAATTCAAGTCCTGTGTGATGCCCTGACATACAGCAATAAATAATTGGGGCCTCTTATTAATAAACAGGAAATGTAAAGATAATAAGATGCATTTTTTCTTCAAAAAATTTTAGATGTGTTCATTTTACATGTATGAGTGTCTTGCCTGCATTTAAGTAGCTACACCAAGAATGTGCCCAGTGGTCATAGAAATCTAAAGAGGGCAGTGAGTCTCCTAGAACCAGGGTTATGGATGATTGTGAGCCATCATGTGGGTTCTAGCAACTGAACCCCAACCGTGTATAAGAGTAACACATATTCCTTACTGATGAGCCATAAGGAACACTGATAATAGTCATAAAGTACAGAATAACCATGCTACCATCTACACTCCCAAAGAAGCTAAGTACCAAGGAAAGAACAAGCAGGGACCCTTGAATCTTACTGAGATACAGAAATAGATTAGACATAGAGAATGGATAGAGAGAGGGGACTGTGTAGAACAAGGTTTGGGAATAGAAGCATGAGGTCTGAGGAGGGGGAAGAATGTGGAGAGAGAATACTGGGAGAGACAACTGAATTGGCAGAGCATCCTGGTACATGATAGAAACATAGGGCAATGAAAACTCCAAGAGCGATCCTTGCTAAGACTCCTAACAGTGGGGAAATGGAGCTGGAATCAGACTTCTTTGTAACCAAGCAAGACTTCCAATGGGGTGACTGGGACAACAACACAGCCACAAAACCTTAGACCCACATTCTGTCCTGCCTAAACAATGTGCAGGGGTAAAAGATGGAGCAGAATTGAGGGAAGGGCCAACCAATGACTGGCCCAGCTTGAGACCCATGCCACGAGAGAGAGCCCACCCTTGACACTGTCAATGCTGTTCTGCTCTACATGCATGCAGGAGCCTAAAATAAATGTCATCAGAGAGGCTTCACTCAGCCACTCATGGAAACTGATGCAGAGACCCGCAGCCAAACATGAAGTGGAGCTTGTGAAACTTCCAGAGAGGGAGGGGGAGGATTGAGTTGGCCAGAGTGGTCAAGGACATCCCAAGAAAACCTACAAAATCAACTAACCTTGGCCCAGAGGGGCCCACAGAGACTGAGCTGCCAACCAGAAAGCATGCATGGGACTGACCTAGGACCCCTGCACACACACAATTGTGCAGCTGGATCTTCATGCTCTGGGGACTGTCTCTGACTGCCTTGCCTGCCTTTGGATCCCTCTCCCTCTCTGGGCTGCCTTGTTCTAGGCTCAATAGAAGATGTGCCTAGTCTTACTGCAACTTGCTGTGTCAAGGCTTTTTGATAACCATGGTCGGCCTCCCCTTATCTGAGAAGAAGGGGAGAAAGGTGGATTGAGAAGGGGAGAGGAGAGGAGGGACTGGCTGGAGAGGAGGAAGGGGGAGCTGTGATTGGGATGCAAAGTAAATAAGCAATCAGTAAAATATTTGTACACTGAGTTGCATGTAGAAATATCTCAAATATGGTAACTAAGGTAATAGTCTAATAGATAAAACAACCAGATAAAGACAGCAAAAAAACATTAAAAGTTTTGTATTAATGAAATTACTTTAAACTTTATCTTACAACTACGTTAAAGAAGTGATAGATTTTTACGCTTTTATTTTTATGTTCATTTTTACTTTTAATGGTACAAAGATGAACCATTTGTGTTAGAAAAATAACTTTTTGTACAAAATAATACAAACCCTTCAGTTATGCTACAAATCCACCAAGGATGCTGGTAGTTCTTTTAAAAAAGACAAGACTTTAATGCAACAACCCATTTTATTTGAAACCACTATAATTCTGGTAAGAATAAACCTCTTTGAGTTAAAAATAGAACATCAATCCACTTCTCTATCCAACATACATTATATCTATATTACATGCTGTGGCTGCAAGACACAAAGAGATGGCATTTAAAGTGTGTTCAATACTTGAGATTATAGAATACAGTATCGACAAGCTAAAACAAAGTGAACAGTAATACGAGGAAAAACAAGCCAGGTAGTGATGGTGCAGGCCTTTAATCCCAGCACTTGAGAGGCAGAGGTAGGAAGACAAAGGGAAAGGGGAAGGGGAAAGGAAAGGGAAGTGGAAGGGGAAGGAAAAGGGAAAGAAGAAGGAAAAGAAGAAGAAAGAAGAGGAAAAAGAAGAAGAGGGAATCATAGGCAAGGAGCCTCAGTAGGGGTCTGGATAGAACCCTAATTTGTCAAGTAGTGTCAAAATCATTCCGTTACATAACACAATACACACAACACTATATATGTGTATATATGTATTATATACCTATATGTTAGATATATACATATATTATAATTACATATATTTACACATAGACACATTTAAATACATATGTATGTATATATATATACATATACATATGCATATATGGAAATTTTATTCTCCTTTTGCCCAGCCCTGGGTCTTATGTCATCAGCGGATAGTCACTGAATATACCTTTTAAATACAAATAGAACATTTTCATGTAATTTTCTATTATTTCCATTAGTCGAAGCAAATTTTCTCTATGTGTTCATCCTCAACTTCTCTTTGTGTGTGATTTAAAATAATCAATTATCTCTGTAACATTTCCCAATAACCCGGGGAAGCTAATGAGTCAGCCCTGAGTAGTGTATGCTGTATCAGAGACTCTCATCACCTATTGTTGTAGCAAACACTACGGTATGGCAAACTCTACAGAAAATATAAAAAACTGCATTGAAATGCACATTTGTCATGAAAATATTAAAAACCTCCCTATATTCATTATGAGAAGATAAGTCTGGAACACAACTGGAAAATAGCTATCAAATACTAACACTAATTTAGGTTTCATGTATGACATATTTCATTAGGCCATTTATTTCCAGAATCAATTAAAATATGTCAATTTTCCTCTTCGTGTCAATAAACACATATTTGTAAGCCCTTTCTAACCTAGTATGATCTGTATTTTAAAGTTCTTTCTTTAGAAAATTGTTAAAGATAAATTAACATAAGCCTGAATATATATATATATACTAATTTAATGTTTTTAAATGGAGAAAATATGAAGTATTTACAAAGAGCTTCTTTTATTCAGAAGAAATTTTCAGGGAAAAAAACGAAAATGAGACAAAACACAACAGAAGTTTAAATGATAATCTTTTCCCAATTAATTAGCTCTCATCACCTGTATAAAGTAGGGCTCACCCCATAGCATTCCTGCTGAAGTTCAGAGGTTCAGGATTTAATTAGCACTCCTGAAGTATGCTGCCTAACTTCCAAAACTAAGAAAGAAAAAAAAAATCCACATTTTTCTCATGATTCAGCAAGGTATTTCCCATAGGTATAAATCATTAAAGAGTATTAACTCCATGCAAATTAATGGCTAGAAACTTCCCTTTCGACTCTGAAAGAGCTGGTTAGATCAGAGCCAGCAGTTATTCATGGATGTATGGAGCTTCTGAGAAGACTTAAGACGTGGACGTCATTTCTATGAGGCCCTCGGGGAAAGATGAATCAGATATTAGGAATGATTTTGGAGCTGTGGTTTTAATGAGGGTGATGATAACGCCGAGGGGGACTGAAAAAGAAGCACGTTGCAGCCTCCTGCTCTTACTCACCTCCACACGTCTCAAAAATAAATTCTGTCACTACCTTGTAAACAGAAGACTTTAAAGAGCCAGAGAATTCAGAGGTATTTGCAATAGCAGTATGTATTTGGCTTCATTTATTTCTTTTTAAATTTTCTTTTGCATTTCATGGGTGAATGTGGTGTGCAGGTGTGTATATGTTTTTGAATGTCTGGGATCATACTTGTGCCTGTGTGAACACGCATGTGGAGGCTAAGAGTGGCATGGTCACCGTCCTTGATTGTTATTTCCCTTTATTCACTGAGTCGAACCACACAGGCCTTGGGCATCCCAGGTCTCCACTGTCTGAGGCAGGAATTACAGACAGGCCATCATTATTTCTCCTGGCATTTGCATGGATCTCGGGGAGTCGAACTTTGGTCCTCTTGCTTCTGCGGCAAGCGCCTTAACTGCTGAGCAAGAACAGCCCCATGTTTTCATGCGTTCTTCACTACACCCAGCTCAGAGTTTATACCTATGACTGAAAGTTTAGGGAGACAGTACACCAGACAGAACACCCTAAGAAGTAAGCATGGACTCTGCTGAGATTCAACTCCTATTAGCTTTTTCCTTGGAATTCCAATTCCTGGTTTTAGTCTATCTTGCATTAGAAAATAGAATAAGCACCTATTACATCAACAACTAATTACAGTTGAATTATTTTTACTTCGATTTTCATGATACTATTATAGTGTAAGTATCCCACAAGCACACACATCTTTCATAGACCATGTCCATCCTCCTGATTCCTTCTTAGTTGTAACAGACCGTGTTGGTGAAAGAGCAGCTTGTATTGTTCAGACCCTGGTATCAATTGGAAACATCTCTCCTTACAACCTTCCATTTGACAGCCAGACAGTTTGATATCAGCTCTCGCTGTATTCAGTACCCCAGTATCATCATCATCATCATGGTCCGTATTCTTTGTTTTCATAAGCACAGACTATGGAAACTTGTAACAGGTAACTATGTCTGTAAGCTATGAGCCATCTGAATGACAGCATGCTTAACCCCCAGGATGGGGTAGGTAGAAATTTGATGTCTTTAATGTGAAGGCTATCTGTAAAGACAACATTAGAAGCTAGAATGGGATAGGTGGAAATTTCAGTGATACTGTTAGTCATTATTTTAAGAAAGGAAAGAAAGAAAGAAAGAAAGAAAGAAAGAAAGAAAGAAAGAAAGAAAGAAAGAAAGAAAGAAAGAAAGAAATCAGCAGTTGTCAGAACTGCTATGTACTTACTAGGAAGAGTAAAAACATTATACAGTGCACACGTATTCATAAATTCCTTCTCAGGACCACCAAACTGCTCAGTATAAAGTAAGAACACACCTCAGGCAGCCCTCAGCATCCTGATTGTCACTTTTGCCCCAGGTGTTATTATATGCTCTAAACTTTGCAGCCCTCAGATTATATTTAAACATGCTACCAAATCTCCAGATTCCTCTGCTACTGATGTGTGTTTGTCCATGCCTTTTCTACACTTTTTTGGGGCTTACAGGGGATTCTAGACAATCTTTTAAGCCAGCTCTTGGTAAGAGCTGCTTTTTTGAGTAACCCTGAGATTGATGTAACCTCCCACAGGGGTCCTTACGCACTGAAAGTGTACACACTGCTCTTACCGGCACAAATAGGAAAGGAGGGAGAAAGCGTGATTGTGCCACACTACATTCCTGAAGGCCTTTCCTGATCCTCAATAAACCTGACTATAAGGAAGCTTTCCAGGTGAATATCATGGTTGCCATAGACACTTCCAAGGTCGTTGTGTCTGTGATCATAACATGTAGAGTGTAATATTTGAAGAGAGTATAGCTTTTTAAGGGTAAGCATATCTAAATATGGAAGGAAGAAATACTAATATATAAATACATATTAGATAACATACAATGTATATATTATACATAATATATTATATACTAATATATATAATATAGAACAATAAACCCTGATGACATAGAAGCCTCTTACTAGGAGCATTTCTATATAACTTGTACCATTTTTTGTTATTTTAAAACCACCCACTATAAAATAAAAGCCGTGAAATGGTTGAAATGTCTAATATAATGTTGGTAGAAACTCAGAAGTTTTCTCTACAGATTAGTACATTAAACAGAAATATTTGTATTTATTGATATCGAAAAGGGTTTTATACGAAAGTGGACGTGCAAAGCAGCTGGCAAATGCACTCAGCTTCACGAGGCATTGCTAATTAAAGTGGGAAATACTGTTGGCAGAGATAACCCTCTAAAAATCACTTTCCGTAGAATCCCACATGAAGCAGACTAATTTTAATCCTCCGAGCTAAGACTAAAATTGTATTATACACTATCTCCCACCCGCCAAATAATATGAGCCTGGTGAACGGCATCCAACTGTCACATTAAGCCACTTTAAGTGTGGCTCATCTCTGTGATTTTCTTGTAATCTCATTCTGACTACAGCGTTCAGTAAGCTACAGTAATTAGAACAGAGTAAGCATCTGGCAGTAGTGACTGCTTATGGAAAAATACAAACAAACAAAAATAACTAATAAGAAAGAGAATGAAAACAGTTTGATAAGGGGAGTTTCCATTACACTGTTGAAATGAAGTCAAATACTGTTATAAACTAAGATGGTTTCTCATCGGTTATTATCAAAAGATACTTCTCTAGTGTTAAAATTAAAACAGTGATTGTTTTTTAATATCGGGCTTGTAAATGCTGGTAACAGCTTTCATTCTGGAATTGTTGCACATGCTCCAGATGGGGATTATCTTTTCAACTTATGTCTGAGTAGGTGTTATATTGGTACATGTACAAATTGTCAAGATACATTTAGTCAAGCATGAATAAAGGAGCAGTAATGAAGTGAATTAGTATCTTTAGGGATTTTGCCTGGTTTTGACAATACTTGGCTATGTGTTTGTTTGTTTCCTCTAAGGATACTGATGATGAGTTTATGTACTTCTCTGGAACTGAGGTAGTGTGGAGCAAGTTCTACAAGGTGAGTGAGAATAAAGAGAAGCCCCTATAAAAACAGACATGAACAGTCATGAACGTCGAGATGAAGAAGTCTGATATCTCTTTAAGGGCGCTTTCTCTTTAGCAAATGGTGGTTCACACGTTTTGAAAACAAATCTGAGGGGTGCCCTTGAATACCTTGATTTATATATATCTGTTCGTATCTCATTTCAGGACATTAAAATCAGTAATTGAACACTTTTTAGATACCTTATTACTTTATTAGAATATATTAGATATGAAGGACTTCATGATGTTTGCATGTTGTGGGAAGACAGAAATTCAGATTCTAACTCTCATTATTTTGAAGGAGGCTATGACGGTAAAAGGGAGGCTGGAGTCAGGAGAGTCTCCCGGCATTGTGTGTTTGTTCAGGGAAGGCTGAGAAAAATGTCACTTGTACTGGAACATGAATAAGCCAAAGGTATTATAGAGCATTCATAACTGGAACACAGGAATGCACTTCTGAAGTCTCTGAGTTTGAGAAGATTTGGATTTAGACAAGACATTAATACAGGTGAATAGGAGGGAGAAAACAGCCACTAGAAGGGGAAACACCTGACATGGGAGCTGGGAGAATGAAGGTGTCACTAGAGCTGGAGGTGCCAAGAGAGAAGGAGGTTTTGAGTAAAAACCAAAATGTTGGCTTGGGACATCAAAGACTTAAAGAGTTATTGAATTGCTGAAGTACAGATGACTATAGGAAGACAGCGCTGAGTCTAGAATTGAGGAGGCGCTATGAAAGCTGTCATTCATGAAACATAGAACTGACAGAACTTAGGGAGAAATACACAGGGTATGTAAATCCGTAGAGGCCAGAAGGCAAACCCAGCTTAAAAGATTGAGAACCAAATATGACAGAGACAATCCCTGCTCCCCTTACTCGGACACCCACATGGAGACTGAGCTGCCTATCAGCTGCCTCTGAGCAGGGGATCTAGGTCCCTCTTTGATCACTTACCCCTGGCAATGCGGCCTTGCCAGGCTACAGAGGAAGAGGATCCAGACAGTCTTGATGAGAAATGATAAGCTAAGGGCAGATGGTAGGGCTGGAGAACTCCCCCTTTAAGTTGACTAGGGTAAGGGAATAGGGGGATGAGGGAGGGAGGCTGGGACGGGAAGGAGGTGAAGGAGGGGGCTACAATCAGGATATGAAATGAATAAATTGTAAAAAAATAAATTTATTTATTTTATTTTATTTTATTTTATTTTAATTTTTCTTTTTAGTTACATTTTGTTAACTCTGTGTCCCAGCTGTATCCCGCTCCCTCATTCCCTCCCCAACCCCACACTCCCTCCCTGGTCTCCTCCCTGCCCCTTTCCAAGTCCACTGATAGGGGAGGACCTCCTCCCCTTTCATCTGATGAAAAAAATAAATTTAAAGGAAGATTGAGAAGCTGAGAGAGGGAGTGGCTGAAGTCAAGTGAAGGGTTTGAAGCAGGAATTCTGCTCTAATAGATGGTACTAATAGGCTGAGGGAAAGAGGAACATGAATTCACCACTGTGAACCCATTAAAGAAAAAGAAATCATGGATTGCTCTAAGGAATGTCATTACAGTGGATAGGTAAAAACAATAATCCAGGCCAAATGAGGTCAATAATATGGGACGTTTGGAGAATTCTCTGTTACTATATAAGATAAAGAGAATGTTGGGTGTGGGTGGCATGTGGGGTCCGTGCTAATGACACCTGCTGCCAGTGAGAATGGCCTGGGGAAGGTCTAGGTCATCTGGAGTTCAGATGGAGCAGAAGCAGGCAGCCTTCCAAGATGAGACCAGGGCCTCAGCTTAGCAACTGCATGTCCATAGTTCATTTCTTGTATGCAGAGAATAGAGTTCACAGCTGGTGGAAGTTGGAGGTAAGAAAGTTATGTTGGGGGTGTGAAGACAAAGACAAGAAAATTCTTCACATGGGTAAAGCTAAGCCCGTATGCAAAATTAACATGATGAGGTTTATTTCCTATGTTTTTTTTTTCAATTAAATTGAAAACTGAAAAATTATTTGCCCAAGAAAGACATTACCTTGTAGAGCTCCTGCCCCCTCCAGGTCTTTCTATCTCCCCATTCTTCCATACGAGTCTCTGCACTCTGCCCAATGTTTGGCTATGAGTCTCAGCATCTACTTTGATACCAAGATGGATAGAGTCTTTCAGAGGCCATCTGTGACAGGTTCCTGTCCGGTTCCTTGTCTTCTCCTACTTCTGAAGTCTATCCTGTTTGCCAACAGAGCCAAAAAAATCTGGGCCCAATGGGGCCTGCAAAGGCTGATGAATCAACAAAGGACTATGCATGGAGAAGACCCAGACCACCCATGGGCAACTCAGTCTCCATGGGGGGGTTCCCTAGTAAGGGGAGCAGGGGAAGTCTCGGGCATGAACTTGGTTAACTGATCTTTGATAACCTCCCCCTGGTGAGGTGGCCTTAGTAGGCCAAAGAGAAATAGGATTGGGACAGTCCTGATGGGACCTGATAGGCTAAGGTCAGATAGTAGGGGACCAGCACCTCTCCTATGAGTGGACTCGTGGGGAGAGACATAGTGGGGAAAGAGGGAGGGAGGATGGGACAAGAAGAACATAAGGGAGGGAGCTACAGCCAGGATTCAAAGTGAATAAATTGTAATTAATAGTAATAATAATAATAATTTTAAAAAAGCATTACCTAAAAGACGACAAATGTCAAACATATAACTAATACAAGGAAAGGTTTGTAATAAACTAAACTTAATGGGACATTGATCTTTTTAAATAGATGGGAAAGAGCCCGGTTGAGCTCTGAAGTGTTCACCAGGATGGTCCTGAAGCTGAAATGAGATAATTAACAAAGAGTTGTCCAGGCTCTGTTCAATAATACATTGCTTGATATGCTTAGCAGCCTGAGTAACAAGCTGTAACAGGATAGTAAGAGAGCGCTGAGAAAGACTCCAGTCACACTAATCACTGGCAATAAAAGTAATCAATGTCTAAAATCACATCACTTCAGAAAGGGTCCTTAAGCTACTTAAAAATTCTAATAGTCATGGAGCAACTTAGCAGTTTTAGATAGCCTGAGATGGGCTCCTGTTTTCTCAATAACACTGAAAAAAAAAAACACTATTTCCTTGGATTAACATTAAATATTTTTACTACAATAGTAAAATCAAGCTACAAAATTTATAAAATAAAACTTCCTGATAGTGGCAGTTGTTGGCAATTTAGATAGATGAGAGATAGGTGAATGATAGATTAGACAGCTATGTGTTGGGTTGATGATAGGCAAGATAACTAGATTAGAAGTAGAGGATATAGAAGATATGAGTGATACATACAGATTTCTATAAAGGATATAAAATCAGTCATTTAAAGGTATATGAGATAAATGATGTTACAAGGTAATACAGAAAAATATATGTAAACAGTGTCATTCATTTCAAATACCAAACATCCTTTTTTTATTTAGTCATTAAATAATTCACCAAAGCAAAAGCTTAAATATTATACAAAGCATTCATAAAATTGTAAGTCTCTAAACCAAAAAAAAAAAAAAAAAAAAGAAAAAAAAAAGAAAAGAAGTCATCATAACTGTGTGAATGCTAGAATGCTATTACGTTCAAAGATTTTTTTTTTTCTTTGCAAAATCTGCTTTACACCTAGACTTCTTCCTTTGGTAACTTAGACTTCATCTAAATTGGCAAATAAGAAATAAGATTCTTCAGAGAGGTGTGTTTCTCACATGTTTATCAACCCTCTACAATTTATTAAATGTTGACAACAAATAATGCTGCATATTCTCAAGTCCCAGGCAAGGTTACTCTTACAGCTCTGTTAGGCTCAGAGCAGACAGCTCTGCAGTTCTGACCCTTGCCTCCAGAGCGTTTCTCTCCTAGAAGGAGGTTATCACCCAGGTAGCTGTCCCATAAGGTAAGCCATTTCCAAAAGAGAAACAAAAGACTGGGTAGAAAGAGGAGACTAGATAGCAGTGGAAATCGTTCTGGAGGATGAGCAACAGGGAATGAGAAACACGAGGAGAAAGTTGTGTCCAGGTTATAAGAAAGAATGATCACAGAGACACACAGAGTATGCCCGACCAGGAAATAGTGCTGCTTTACTAGGACTTTAACAAGCTCAGCTAAGGGTCCAGACTTGGGGAGAAAAAGTTAAAACTTGTTTTTGACATCTACATATTAAGCTACGAGGAATCTCTAAGCTCGTTATAATAATAACCTCACGTAAAGCTTTCAGTTTCTGTTAACAGCACCAACTTTTAAAATCTCTTATGCATCAAGTTTTGTTCGATGTCTCGGTTTCCCTATGAATGCCAATGTCATAAATGCTAGCAACATTGAAGTTGGATAAAATTATAGGCAGATGAAGGTCCACGAGAAAATGTCAGGTTATTTATTCAAAATATTGATCAAGGGTGACACACACTCCTCTAACTAGGAAATGCAGACAGTCCTATGGGAGGGACGCTATGGAAGGTGGGTTATGGGCATGGGGGGTGATAGAAGCCCTGTGGGAGGGAGATGCTACTTCAATGGGAGGTGGCAGATGGCCCCATCATAGGTGACAGATGATCCCATGAGGGGTGACAAATAGACCCATGGGAGGGGCCAAATAGGACATAGGGGGTGATGGTGCATTGGAGGAGAGAGATGTTCTCATAGGAGGTCACAGGGGTGCTATGGCTTAATGAGATATCCTCTCATGAGAGGTGGCAGATGGCCCTATTGGATGGGACCGATGGGTCCATAGGGGGAGGTGACAAATGGTCCTGTGGGAGGTGGCAGACATTCCCAGGGGATGGGACAGTTGGGAACATGAGATTTAGCAGATTGATTCATGGGAAGTGAGAGATGGTTCCATGGGAGGTGGAAGGAAGATGGCCCTTTGGATGGTGACAGATGTTCCCATGGACAGACAGTGATGGCAGACAGTCCCATGGGAGATTACAGATAGTCCTCTAGGAGCTGGCAGGGGGTCCCTTGGGAGTGCTATACAGGAGGGGTGGCAGATGAGATCAAAGAAGATGATAGATGGTTGTATAAGAGCTGGTGTCATCGGAGGCAGAAGATGGTCCCATGGAAAATGGCAGATGGTCCCACAAGAGAGGTTTCAGATGCTGTCATCAGATGTGGGAGATGCTCCCATGGGAGTTGGAAGACTTTCCCAAGGGAGGTGGAATACAGAAATGGGAGGTGGCACATGGCGTGGTGAAAACAATAGTTTAAAGCATAGTGAAAGTATATACTAAACCAATAAGTATAAAAATGCGTTTCACCATCAATCTTAGTCACGACATATCCCTCATTTAATATTTCAGATGTTAAGAACCAGAAAAATTATGTGTGCTGGAATAGCACCTGTTTTGAGGCCTTGCTCTGTGGATATGGCTGTTCAGAACCCTGTGTCTCTAGTTTCTTTTACTTTGTGTTTAAAAACAGCCTATGCTCAACCTTCTTCCCTGTGAAAGTTTCTCTGTGCTGACAGTCCCCCACCCATTTCCTCCCTGCACTGCTGTTCCATGGGCCACATAGACTCCCTTTACTGACCTTTTCAGAAAGTGAAATTCTGCTGAGCACTGCCTCCAGCATCACAGCCTCAGTTTACAATGATGTCCTCCACTCAAAGTACCAATCTTGACAAGAGTGATCTAAGGATGCCATTTACTAATTACAAAGACTTACTCTTCAGGAATCAGGAGGTATGCCTCTGAGGGTGGTGAGCAAATATTGAAATCACACACCTACACACACACACACACACACACACACACACACACACACACACACACATTGGTGCTGTGAAATTTTCAGCGATGCTATTGTATGAAGTTTGTATTTTCAGATGCTGGAGGTTCACATATCATCCTTCAAAGAAATTGAATTTCTGAAAAATAAAATGTTTTCCTCAGGACTACGATCCTACATGGAACTTAGAGAAATGCCTGACAGATTTGCCCAATTCCCCCTGCACATCTTCTACTTGGTGGAGGGGGTTAAGTTACTCAGAAATTTGGCTCTGTGACGTGACAGTCATTTATGCAGAAAGAGAGCAGCCGTGGAAAACAGAAAACCTGATCTGTGCACAGGCCCAGCACACAGAGGCAACTCTTCACCTAGTTTTCAGGAAGAGGGATGGATCTTAATTTCACATGCTTTAAAGTAACTTGGGATTGTATTTTTGGAGCTCATTGCTTGAACTGCGGCTTCAGTAACTTATACTTCTTCTCGGAGTCTTGCTGCTGGGAGAGAAGTAGAATGTGTAGTTTGGAAGTCTAGTTCCTGGCAATTTGCAGTATGACTCGTAGTGCAAAACAAAACGCACTGAACTGAAGTTATGGACTGCTTTGTCAAAGTCCCTTAACACTCACCTGATTCTTACCTATGTATCCTTCTATTGTACATATGAGATATGCTTATACCTATATAAGCTTATATGTATATATCTATATCTATCTATCTATCTATCTATCTATCTATCTATCTATCTATCTATCTATCTATCTATCTATCTATCTATCTATCTCTACCCAAGCATTATTTTACTAAAATTCCAAGAATCAAACTATCCTTCTCCCAAAACTATTAAACAGCACATACTTCTTCAGACATTTACAGTTTGAGTCCCCCGTGACCTATACTATGCAGAATAACCCTCACAGGTTTGCACATTTGACTTTTCCTCCGATTTAGCCTTACCGGAAACACCTCATGCAAAAAAAAAAAAAAATACTCTGTGGAAAAGCTAAAGCTCATGATTTTAGTTTACATAAGATAAAGATATGTAACATCTATTATTTTTTCTGCCCAGACATACTCTAAAATTTCCATTGTAGCTAAAACTGAAATAATTTAAACCTCTCTGATTGAAGAACTCAAAATAAGATACTCCTCAAAGGAGCCGGGGGGGGGGGGGGGGGGTCTGTACTAGGTCTCCTGCATACAAGCTGTAGTTGTTTAGCTTAGGGTTTCTGTGGGACTCCTAAGAATGGAAGTGGGGTGCCTCTGACTCTTTTGTCTGCTCACAGGACCCCTGTTCTCCTACTGGATTGCCTAGTCCAGCCTTGATACAAAGATTTGTGCCTAGACTTATAGTAACTTATACTGAGTTCTGTTAATGTGCCTGGGAGGGCTACTCTTTCCTGAAGGGAAGCAGGGAGCAGTGGTTCAGGGGCAGATGGGAGGTGAAAGAAGGAACTGGGAGAAGTGGAGGCTGCAGTTGAGATGTACTATATGAGAATAATAAGCACAAAGGAAAAAAATGAAGAGACAAGTTAGAACACATATAAATGATAACCTTCCCCACTGCGGGTTGTTTCTATTCTATCTCCTTACTACCTTGACAATGAAGAACCTTTGCATGTTTCCCCCCCTTCAACATGGTGTGCCTCAATTTATATATTCAAAGGGCCCCTTAATGTGTAATACGTATTCAAATTCTAGAGGCTTCCCAGTGTGTGGCCAACGCCATGTACTAGCTTACCGTGATAGGCTAATTTATCAACGTAAAATACGACATTCAATGCTGATGACATTTTCTGAGCTCTGTGCTTCTTAGATTTTGACTAGAAACAAACATTGCTGTTTCTTGATCGGGGAAGCTTAAGGTGCTGGTGGTCATTTCAGAGTTGTATGGAACTGTTGATTCCATAAAACGATTTCTAGAGGAAAAATAGAAGCTAACAGTAATTGCTTTGCCACTAACTTGACTCTCAATGAGACCTTCGTTTCATGTGACTTGCCTTTCCTAAAAGAACTGTGTTCAGATGGAAACTGTCAGAATAAGTACAGGTTTTAGATCCAGAACTGGCTGGAGCCTTGGGTGGAAGAGGGAGGATTCCAGCAAACGGAAGCATTCATTACACAGCTTTGGAGGACTAATGCATACATTTGGACAGATAGCTGTCCATCACTCTGGGACATTTTACTGTGTGAGGGGTCCATGGTCATCAGAGATCAGAGGAAATGAAAGTCCAACTCAAAGCAAGGTGGATGGCTTTTTCTCTGAGAAACAGATTTAAGAGAACAAATTTGCCTTAAGCAGGACAGAATTTGTGAACATTGTCATTATAATTATAAGCTAGAATTGTCATTATAGCTTATTATTTGTTGCCTCATCTATAAAATTCAAATGTTCATAATAGTATAGATATTAAACTGAATTCATACTTATAAATGTTTAGCGCAAGTAAAAATCCCTGTAAATAATTCACATTTGCATTAATATTAGTAGATATGTCAATATTGTATAAATTATACATATAGTATATATAAATATGTTTTAACAAATAAGGAAAGAATGAAATGAAAACAACGGGGCCAATTTGATTCCATTTAGAAGGAAAATGTGAATGTGGGTAGCAAACAGCAAGATATACTTACAAAGATGCCAGATGATGGTAGCAAGGCATGAATTTAACATGCCCACGTTGAGAAAAATGTGTGAGGTTTAGAAAATCTAGACACTTCCTATTCTTCCTTTGTCAACCAGGCTTTTCCTCAAACTCACAGAGATCCCCCTGCCTCTGCCTTCCTAGTGCTGAGATTAAAGAGTGTTCAACCACAGCAACCCTTCCTATTCTGATCTCTGACAAAATCTCAACCATGTGGAGTAAGCGCAAGGAGGCGACGACAACCTTCAGCCTCTAAGTTTTATTGTAACAAAGCTATTGCTAAAATTCTGTTTTGTTCATTTTCTTCTTCCAGGGCCATTCCAAAACTTTAAAGTCCAGCAAGTGTTAGGATGTAGTTCTGAATCATGTTTCATGAGTGTCCCTTTATACTCTCAATTGAACTGTGAATCTTGCCTGCCTGAGGCACAGCCATTTACTGATGCAATTCTAATTGTATGGAGACAGTCTAATATTTCATTTATTTTTAGTTATTATATACAAAACGAAGCACAACAGATTGTAAGCGATGGTTTTTAAATAGGCAATACAATAATCCACAAAAATCTCAGAGATATTTTCTTTTATTATGATATATGTACATATATATTTATACTCTCTGTCTCTCTGTCTGCTTATCTGTCTCAGTCTCTGTGTATATGGGTGAGTGTGTATGTGTATCTGTGTTATGCATGTGTGGATTTGGAGGCCAGAGGTCAGCATTGAGCATCTTCTATCTCTGTCATGTTTGCTTTCCTCAAGGGATCACTCTTCATATTGAGGAAGAATAGACTAATTATGTCTGTTTGAATCTACGGATAGTAGCACACTATGATAGCGTTTGCCTTCATGCAGAGGGTGAGCATAATCAGTATTTTCTTGGCCATATCAAGCTATTTCCTTGCAGGCACAGGAGGATGTGGAGGGATTCTTTATGTTGTGGTTGGTGTTGAGATATACCAAGTATGACATACACTCCTGCATTCCATTGCTGATGGTCATTTGGGTTTGGGGGGTCCTGAAGTGATCAGGGATATACTGGCATTTTGGTTTAATTGCGATGACTATCTACCTCCGTGGGGGAAAAAATATCCAGATTACGGTATAGCGATGAATTTAAATTTATCAGATTAACACCAAAGAGTTTTCAAAAGTCTTTCTACACATTCATAGTACAAGGAGCCTGAAAATCCCTGGTGACCCCCAGGCTTGCAAGTACCTGGGGCTCTTTATCTTTCACACTGGCCATCCCTCGGGAGCATAGTGGTTCTTATTTCTAGCTTCAAATTGCATTTTTTCCCAAAACTGAATGCCTTTTGTAACTTCACCGCCCACTGGAATAGCTTACTTGGGAATTCTAGAGCCTACTTTTCACTTTGCTCCGGGGACAGTCTACCGTTGTTTGTTTGATTGTTTGCTTTGTGTGGGATGAGCCCTCTAAATTGCTATCTTGCTCTTTTCATTAAGTATTTTGATGACCATTTTAAATTTCGTACACAACAGTGTATCTTGTGGCTATTGCTGTTTGTAACTTACATTCACAGTTCATTGTTATTCAAATCTACGAAAGTATTGTATTGTAATCTTCAGAAATCTTAGTAAGTTTAAATGTTACTTTCTTTTTTTTCTTTTTTCTTTTTTGTATAGTGAAAAAAAAAAAAAAACCTATTGAAGACCAGAAATGTGGTACACAATAAGTGCTTTCCCTGAAGATATGAAGCATCTTACATCAAATTCCAGAGGCACAAGGAAAACAGTTCATTTGAGGAGCTGAAACAGAGTTTGAAACAGAGAAGGATGTTGTTGGAGAAATAACAGTGGCTGCTTTAGGTCATAGATTCTTGTCATACATTTAGAATTATTGCTAAGAGAAAGCAGAAACCTCCATCCGTTTAAAGGTTAACACTGGCCCGTCCCTGTGAAAGTTTTATAGGATAGATCGGCACAGAAGAGAAAGGATCAATGGGGAGGCATCTTAGACGGATGCCTGCTGGGTGGGAAACTGAATCCTGTACAGTTTGGAGAACCAAAGTGTGAGAAATGTGTAAGCCTCGATTAAAGGCTTTTCCTACCCTCCACGTCTTGTCTGGCCTTTCAACAAAATGTCATTTGTTAGAGATAAGTTAGAGTATGCTTCGCTGCTTTTAGTTATTTTTAAACCATTACAGGAAACTTTAAAAGATGTTTCCTGAAGTCCAATTGTAATTTTATACTGGAATTAAAAACCTGGCAAAGATATGTTAGCTTTGATAAACTCACCGTTGGATGGGAGGGGTGGCACGCTTATTGTCCCTATCCTTACCCCCAATGGAGTGCTCTACAGATTTCCCTTTAGCAGTGAGGTTTGATAACCATTATTAACTGGGGCTTATTGGTTGGGTCTCACATGCTCCACATATTCAGCGTTTTAATGAGCCTATGTTTATCACATTCTGCTCTGTGAAAATTAACACACTACGAGTCAGGTATCACATCTTGGCATAAGAGCATCTTGCTTTATCCTTTGCTTACCCTTGCATTCCTTTACTGAAAATTCTTATATATTTTTCCTTCTATTTATATACTTCTGCTTTACATATGTATGTACTTTAATTAAAATTAATGCATTTTGTACAGGTATTCAAATTCTTAGAAAGTCATCTATATCATTACAATATAAAATACGCACCATGCAAATACACACAATATTTAATAACTATTAAAGGAATAACAGACAAGTTATTATTTAACAGAAACAAATGTATTAATTGAATTATATAGAGTGTTAATCATTAGTACTATCAACTGGATATTTTGGTATCAACTCCCTTGATTTCACATCAATTCTAGTCTGCATTTCTCAGATAAAGATACAGGGCTTAGTAATATTAATAAGTAGGAGACAATTGGAAAATCAATGAGCTATGATGCCAGTATGCCGCTTCTAACTTACAAACATTTGGACTTGTGTCTAAATGTTTGCCTTCTTCAAGGTTCTACTAATTGTACTGTACATTTCTATACACTGCTATTTGATTCACAACTATCCCCACTGTAAATGGAATCCCTTAGGTATTCTATTTTATCACAGAGAATGTTTTAGTCATACTATATCCTTGAATGACTGACTAACCTGTCACCAGAAAGAAAAAAAAAGAGAGAGAGAGAGAGATTGACAGCATCATTTTCCTTCGCAAACAATCTTGGGCTTTCTCATTACACATTTAAATTAACTTACAAGGGGGGGTTGTCCTGATGGTGTTCCATTTGAGGATGGTGAGTCTTCATTTCTCACAGAAAGGGGAATAGGTAATGAGATAAAGAGAAAAAATATTCAGGGAGCTGGCAGGCGAAGTGTGCGCTGTGCAAGCCTGAAGACCTAGGTTTATACCCCAGCATCCAAGTAAAAGCCACGTGTAAATCCAGTCCTGGGAAGCGGAGACAGTCTGGCTTATAAAAAACACTGTGGGAGCAATTAAGGAAGAAACCTGGCCTTGTCCTATGACATTTACATGTACCTACATATGCATGTCTCCCTGCCTGTCCACATACACACACCTAATCACACACAGGAGAGAAATGAGATACTTTCTTTGCGGGCTACACAGCAATACAGCGCTTACTTCTGCTCTCAAGGTGCTGATGAGGTCACTGAAATCTACCACCTGTATATCAAATGCAAGTACTAATGTTTTTATTTTTTAATTTGAGTTTGTATTGATATCGAGATGGGGATGTGCAGTTAGCAAGCATCACATGATACACAACGACCGAGATAAAGAGAGAACTGTATAAAAGTTTGTAATCACAGTGAGCTTTCAGCTCTCACTGATCTGGACCGAGGTAAGCCAGGAAGTTTGCAGGTGTCTGAAATCTCATCTTTATAAAATAATAATAAATAAAATAAATTTTAAAAATTTAAAAAAGAGGTCATATTTCAGATCTTTGGAAATGTGCACCAAGACATCCTGCTAATAAGATGTTCCTGGCCCGCCTCATATCACACGTTGACTTAAAGTGACTTTGTGAGGCTTCAGGATGAACACAGATGCATTTTTATTTTTTATATTAATTGCAGTTTTTTCACTTTGTATCCCAGCTCTAGTCCCCTCTTCCATCCCCTCCCAATCTCACTCTCCCTCCCTCTTCTTCTCCTATGCCCCTCCCCCAGGCCAATGATAGGGGAGGTCCTCCTCCCCTTCCATCTGATCTTAGCCTTTCAGGTCTCACCAGGACTGGCTTCTCTGTCTTCCTCTGTGGACTGGTAAGGATGCTCCCTTCTGGGGTGGAGGTGATCAAAGAGCTATCCCATGAGTTCACATCAGAGACAGTCCCTGTTCCTATTATTGGGGAACCCTCTTGGACACTGAGCTGCCATGGGCTGCTTTTGTGCAGGGGTTATAAATTATCTCCATGAATGGTCCTTGTTTGGAGTATCAGTCTCAGAAAAGACCCCTGGGCCCAGATTTCTTGGCTCTGTTGCTCTCCTTGTGCAGCTCCTGTTCCCTCCAGGTTAACAGGTCAGGAGCCTATCACAGAGAGCCTCTGAAAGACTCTACACAGCAGGGTATCAAAACACATGCTGAGACTCATAACCAAACTTTGGGCAGAGTGCAGGGAATCTTATGAAAGAAGGGGGAGATAGAAAGACCTGGAGGGGACAACAGCTGCATTTCTTGGGCTGCCCTCTGCAGGTGAACGGGAGAACTGCACAGAGAAATGACTAAACCACTGCACTGAGAGAGGACCAAAAGAGGCTCCACTAACAACATGTTGGAAGAACCTCAAGTGAATGCCACATCCCGTACTGAAACAATAGAACACATCATTTACTGAAGCTATTGGTTCCAGGACAGCACCCACAGCATATGCTCTTGCCTGGTTCCATATGAATTTACGAAAGAGGGAGTCTAAATAAACTATATTTCTGTATGATTTTTACTGGAAATAATTTGTTGTTTAAAAAGTATAGAGATGTGAACACGCACTCGGGATGTTACAGACCCAACAGCTGGAGAACAGATAAATAAATTACCTTCCAAGAGTGAGAAAATCGGAGCAGGTGTGGATTTAAGGTTACCAGAAAGACATCAGTTTATCATTCTTCTTCTGTATGTTTGGTTTGCAAGACAACACGGGACTCTTTGTAAACGCTGAAGCTGGACTGAAACAGTATTATGGTTCTCAGGTCAGAAGAAACTGACTGTTCCATTTCAAGTGCACATTATACGAGTAGCCAGACACGGTGTCTGGTTGTGAAAACAAACACTGGCTCTGTCTTCGGAGAATCTATCATCAGGGAGGCTAAGGAACTGAAACTGTGAGCAGTTCATGCTGATGATGGGAAGAGGCATGAAATGTGAACGCAAAGCAGGGCAGATAGCTGGCACACTATTGCAGGAGTTCCCTGGGAGACATGGAGTTGAAAGGCATCCTGCACTGCAGACAATGAGGAAAATGAGGAGAATGCTGCAGCCACAAAAACAGGGGGGTGAACGCAAGCAACCATGAAAGGTCACTGATATCTTGACAGCAATGAATGCAGTTTTGCATTTTTTTTTAAAAACAGAGGAGCTGGAGAGAGGGCTAGGAATAAGCCAGGATACAGCAAGACCAAACACAGGGGACATCCTGTGAAACAGAAGGGAGACATGGACAGTGCTGTACAGTGAATAAATTACTATGGCAACAAGGCTTAGAGGTTCCTCTTTTACTCTAAGTCTCATCTTTCTGAGATTTCCCCTCAGCCTTCTTGCCATGGCCAACTGTGAATCAACAAGCCATCCTCACGCCCTTTACCTTCTAAGACTAACTAAAATGTGAATTTGGCTATTGATTTGTTTTAGCATTTCTTTTCTTTCCCTTTTTCCATAATCAGGATTTCATCTGCGCTATCCAGCTTGTCTCTGAGATCTTTATTTTCCTTCATTATTCACTCATCAACTCATGCACCTATTCATGAGATTTGCAAGGTGTTGGGGAAGGATCTGCAAAGCAAGCAAAATAACAGCTAAGGGTATTCCCATCTCTCCTTTTACTTACAAGGGGACAAGGATTCATAAACCTACTGAGGCTATGAGAGTACTTACTCTGTAACCCAAGCAGACTCGAAGCTTGCACTATTTCCCCTTCTTCCTAAGTCTCTGAGCTACAGGCCTGTGTCATCAGCCCTGTCCCTCATGATTGATTTTGGTAATTCTCATAGTAAACACATCCTCTTAATTATAGTGTAAACTCTCTTATTTCAGGAATCTTACTATGAATTTTAAGACAGTGTCATGCCTGTACGCACTATAAGAAAGACCCTGCCTGTGAGTGGAAGGGTGTGGGTAGGTAAGGGGAGTGGGAAAGGTCACCTGACTAAGGTTGTCATGACTTGAATAGGAAATGCCTCCTACTTCAATGCTTGGCATCAAACAGGTGGTTCTTTTTGCTAAATTCTGGAAACGTGGACGAGGTGACTGGGGCACACCTGAGCCTTTAGGGGTCATACTTGGTCCATTCCTATCTCTGTTTCCTGTCCTTGGGGTGAACATCTTCCACACACTCATTTCACCATGACTGCTGGTATTCTTGATAATGATCATGTATCTTTGAACCTTCAAGGGCTTCCTTACTAGATTATTGCATCTGGCTATATCTGTATCAACGGTACCAGAATTAAATGAACCCAACAATCATGACTAGATCATCTAAGACCATGAGCCAAAATCAATCTTCTTCCTCTGCTATGACAAATAATTTCCCTGTTATTTTGTCATAAAGAAAACAGTGGCTGACTGTTTCAAAGCTGCAAGTGACAGGAGTTTATATACAACCATCATCAAGTGTATGTGAATCTTCAGGACAGCAGATATCCTGACCTTAGTATCATTTATTGTGGTCCCATAATTAAAGATTATCCTCTGCTTTTATAAGTGTATAATTACATTTTAAATGCCAATTAAAACAACTGGATATTTATTTAAATCAGGTCTTACAAACATTTATTTTCTTCTTTTACCCTTTACCCTAAAAAGAGTAATAGAGGTACATGCCTTTAATACCAGCACTCAGGGAGGCAGAGACAGGTGCATTACCACGAGCTTGAGGCCAGTCTGGACTACAAAATTATCTAAGGCTATACAGAGAAACTGTGTCCAAACAAAAACAAAAACAAAGAAACAGCCCATGAATGTGACACGTCTGACAATTTCTCTCCAATTAGAATGTTTTAAGCAGTGAAAATATTTGCAAATATATCCTATAGTGTCTGAAATTTAAGCATACCCCCAAATTAAGTGTTCATTCATTCATTCATTCATTCATTCATTCATTCATTCTTTTTATTTATGATAAAGTATTAAATGGCTGTTTCATAGATTCTTCACTTTTCCCTTTATTCTTTAATGCACTGAATTTATATGATGTCTGTTAGTCAATAGATGTGCATTACACGTTATTTAGTCTGTTTAAACTTTGTTTCCTCCAAAGCGGCTGTAGGGTAATAATATTGATACTGAGCGTAACAACAGTGTCTGCAGTTTGTTTGTGGGAGGATTAAGCTGCAGATGCCAGGCTGTAAGCACAGCATGAGGGAATGCGCGGGAGAACTTCGCAGTTAGTGACATCGTCTAATGGTGTAGCACATAGTGAATAAACAGCAACTGGCCTTGTTACTGATAGGACTCCTCAAAGCTCGGGCCTCCGTGGCCTTTTCCCCTCAAGCCCAGTAACACAATGGATGTGTCCCGCCCACTCCAGAGTGTGATGGTGAGGCAATTCTTCATGAACACATAGAGGAAACCCAAACATGTATAGGAAACCTGCTTTCACGGCAAGACCTTGTCTCGGAGGGCTGCAAACACAGAGAGATCAACACGTGGTGCTAGGCAAGTACAGAGATTTGCTACTTTCAGAATTAATCCCATTTAGTACAACGTCATTTAACAGCGGTGAGGATTTGATTCTCCCTACTGGTTAGACTTCTGAGTGGGATGTTTTTCTGTGAAAACGGTGTGATGCAGAAGTCTGTGTGATGCAGTACACAGAACTCTAGAATAGCAACACGCAGACCTAGTGTATTGTTTACCTGCTGGTGACTGTCGAAGATAGCAGTGTCCATGATGGCCACAGACTAGACTGCAGTTCAGACGCCAAAAGAATTTTGAATCATCCTCCCATCCTAGATCCTGCTTTTACCTGCCTCACTGGGCAGTGTGGAAGTGATGCCTTCCTAACTGGCACTCAAGCAATGGACAGAGGACACCAAAAGGGACCACCCACTCAGACAATAGACAACAGAAACCAGAGGAGTCTTGAGCTTCTTATCTCTCTTTCCAACTAATGACCTGACCTCTCATTTTCTGCCCCTACCATTTACTTATTTCACTTCTCACTTTTTTTTTATTAATTACACTTTATTCATTTTGTATCCCCCCATAAGCCCCTCCCTCCTCCCCTCCCGATCCCACCCTCCCTCCCCTTTCTGCATGCATGCCACTCCCCAAGTCACTTCTCACTTTTTAATGAGCTAGGGGGTGGCATGTAGCTTGTGGTCCAGACCAGAATGCTTTCGTGAGTGCAGTGATGCGTTATTTTAATGAACTGGGACTGTTTGGGGAAAAACAATACCTATGATCATTTTCACGTAAGGGACTGCAGCTTACTGTTTGGCAATGTACCAGCAGTGTGTCTATTGAGGGTCAGGTGTCTTTAAACCATCATATCTTTTCCCATTGGGTAAGTGTGCCTGTCTATTGCTGCCCCGTGGCTAGCTGTACCCCACCGAGCAAAAACTATCCCTGTAGGCCCACTGAACATCTCAAGAGTTCCACAGATGTCATAGTTCCATCCCAAGAGAATGAAAAAAAAATAAAACAAAACAAAAAAAAACCTTTCTTCTGCTATTTCAAATCATCACAGAATCATTTTCGGGAGGTTCTGACTTTATATCCTTTGACAGTGTGCCTGAGTCTCTGGATGAAATCTTTTAAACATTGAAACCAACAAATGTGCAAATTCGACTTGTGAAAACTAATAGAAAACTATCGCCTAGGTTTCTTCCTGTCACAGGCGGCCATTCTCAGGACCACAGAAGGAGAAAAATACATAGAAGCAAAGGTCTCTTTGCTATATCCCTGAAGAAAGCTAAAGAGCTATGGGATCTGGAAGAGACACAGACACAATCCTACATTTCTATGAAAATATTAACTATTAAATATCTGTGATCTGTAGCTAGCTCTTCCTTAAATAGAAGTCCAACTCATTTTTTTTTTTTTATATTTAGTAATTATGCAGTCTACTCTTTCACGAGAAATTGGTTTAATGTTACGGCTGAGCATAAGTGCTAATGTCTTGAGCTGTGTGTAGAGTTAACTTGATTTTAATATCATAAGCTTGGTACTACAGTTACCTCCATTGCATCAGAGTCATTCACATTCCAATACTCCCCAACTTTGCCATCTATCACAGCTTAATTTCTAGACCTCTTATGATTATCATTTGAACTTCTACAATGCCTAACTAGTTCTGGCCCTTTGCCTCTCACTATAAGAATAAATACTAAACATTTCTGTTAAACTCTGATATGCCCATGAGTGTTTCATGCCCACACTGTCAGGGGAATTGACCTGCTGAGGCATTTAGAACCGAGAATAAAGAATATGAAAATGAAAGATTTTCTTTTTAAAAGCACCTTAAGATCACCCGATGTTTGCTCGTTTCAGTGTGATACAAAGATCTTCAAAAATCCTGTCTGCATCACCCAAACCCTGACAGCTGAACAAAGAGAAAGGAACGGAAGCCTCAGTAGGCATTTAGGCGAAGAAGAATGACCTATTACCCAAGTACAAACAAAATCAGTTTAGAGCTCATTATTTTAAGCATAGGCTCAGATAGATAAACTTTAAATTAAAATGTAAAATAAATAATAGTTGAGATAAGTAATCAGGAACCGAAAAGAAGGGCATGTTATGATAATAAAAACTGAAATTGCACATGAGGGCATGCTATAATGACCTAAGAGACACAGACTGAAAAAGAAAACACATCTTAGGTAGGTTGCTTAACTACACTTTTAAAAGTGTTCCACCGGGATTGCTAATATACTTGAAAACATTTCACATTTATGTCAAAGACCAGGGAGAACTCCACTTATCCATAAAACTCCAGGGTTCCAAGGCTTCTGAGTGACACTTGTACTGTTGTTTTACACAGGGCCTTGGGGGCGAAAAGCTGGAAGGGGGCGAAGGTGAAGAGATGTTTCAGCAGTTAGTGTACGACTATGAAGTTTCCGGATGTTGGGAGACAAACTCTAGTGTTCTACGCAAGCATCCTAATCAGGAGACATGCCTCCACCTGCAACTCAGGCTCTTGAGAATCCAACCCCTCTGGCCTGCAGAGATGAGCACAAGTCCACACAAACACACCCAACTAAAACTAAGATGGTTTGTCCTTCCCCACCCCCCCCCCCCCCCCCCCCCCCCCCACCACAACCCCCCCCCCCCCCCCCCGCAAGAGAAGACACACCCCCCACCACCCCCCCCCCCAAAAAAAAAAATGTTTTTTCCTCCCCCCCCCCCCCCCCCCCCCCCGAGATAAAGAATTAGGTTCATACACTATGAACAGTGCCATTGTGGACAAGAATTGAGGCAACATTTAAGAAACACATTGACAAAGAATCTTATCAATTGATGGGAGAGTTAGAGACCTAGATGAAAAACAAACTAGAAACAATTACCCATGCTGTGAGACATTGTATCACAGTTCATTACCTTAATCTAACCGACTGAAATAAGTACAGACGGCTATTTTAAATGAAGTTTGAACTTCACTTTGCAGAAAATTTTTACTATCTTGTGAATAAGCAAAGACAAAAGAGATGTATGATGGGAAATGTGCAGTTGTGAAAATATAGTTCAGCTTTTATATCAAACTGTAAAGAGAGTAATGTTGTGTCTCTAGGTGTAGGACATTGTCTCCCTCAGTGTAGTCAACTAACTATACAATTACTTGCTTAGATTTTACTTTATAGAATTCATTCAGTTTGGCACATTTCCCTGTAAATAGCTGGTTATAACAAAATGAAATTTCAAAAATCATTAGAAGGAATAATTTGAAGTTCATTTAATTTCATAACCAACATAAAATATTCAACACAAATTTAAATTGGATCTAGTTTCAGACATTTTTTTTTCTTAATACTGAGAACAGAGCAGAAGAGGGGAGAGTTTAGATATTAATGGATATAATTTCCCTGAACAGAATATAAGTGTGTGTGTGTGTGTGTGTGTGTATCTGTCTGTCTGTCTATGTTTGAGTTTTGCATATGAGTTCATGTGCACAAGTATATTCACACACATATGGAGTCCAGAGGTAAGCGAGAGGTCTCTTCCTCTATCACTATGGCCTTAGTTTTTAAAACAGGGAGGGCCTCTTGCTGAATCTGGAGCTCACGCTCTGGCTACACTCACTGCCTACAAAGCTCTGAGATCTTTTTGTCTCCACCCTACTCTGCGAAGCATATGCTGCTTCATCTGATTACTATGTAGGTACTGGAAATTTAAATGCAGATCCTTATGCCTTCACAGCAAGAGCTTTAGCCACACAGCCATCCCAACCTACCCATTGTATGTTTTTTTCTTCAAATGTGTGTGTGTGTGCTAGTCAGCGGACCACTGCCAGGCACTGGTTCTCTCCTATACCGTGGGATAGAACTCAGGTCAACAGCCGTGATGACAAGTGCCTTTCTTTACCCGTTGAGCCATCTATGGCCCCACCAGCATTTTCTTTTCTTTTGTTCTACATATATATGTATATCAGAATGGTGAATGCTATTTAGATTGATGAGATTGATGAAGCATGATAATTCTTTCTCTGTGTGGCTTTGTGGCTTTCTCAAAATTGAAGTCACAAATTGAAATAGGACTTAGGTCAATCAGAATGTCGATATCGTGGAGACCATGAAAGATTTCAGAACACAGTATACACTTTAGCTCATTAATAAAATCAACATCTGTTCAAACTGGTGACATGGAAAGTCATCACAAAGGTTATACTTTCTCTACTAAGTCCATTTTATTTTAACTTAATGATATTGACTTAATTCACATCATAATGTTGCTACTTTGGTGTCTGAGGAGTGAGACCACGCACTCTAATTCTATACCGATGCTTATCCATGAACCAGCATGACGTAGCTCATAGAGTCCAGACTTAGAAATAGAGGCTGTTGAATAAGCTGTCACCTGCATTCCCTGACTCACCATTTTCACATAAGACACCCTCAGCTGACCCTGTTTTATCAGGTATCTTCAGGGCTGGCTGCAAAGTCCTCCTCTGTGGCCTAACAGACTGCTCCTCCCCGGGGGGGGGGAGGGGGGGTCAAACAGCCTGCCCTTGAGATCCTGTTAGAAATAGTCCGTGTTCCCCTTACTTTGGAAAACTACTTGGTTACTGAGCTACCACGGGCCACATCCGAGCAGAAGTTCTAGGTTATATCCATAGATGGTCCTTGGTTGAGTGTCAGTCTCAGAAAAGACCCTGTGCCCAGATATGTTTGGTCCTTGTAGAGCTCCTATCCTTTCAGATGAAAGGGGAGGAGGTCCTTTCAGTGGACTTGGAAAGGGGCAGAGAGGAGACCAGGGAGGGAGTGTGGGGTTGGGGAGGGAATGAGGGAGCAGGATACAGCTGGGACACAGAGTTAACAAAATGTAACTAAAAAGAAAAAAATAAAAAAAAATTTCAATTAAAATATGAAAAATTAAAAAAAAAAAAAAGACACCCTCAGCATTTAGCTTCTCCTCTCATCCTGAGCTGTGTTTTCTTTCACAGCTTTGCAGCTACCCAGGACACAGAAAGAACAAGCCAGACAGTCTAAAAGTGGAGTGTAGCCCTGCGACCAAAGAAGATCTCATTTCGAGAGAGGTGCCAGATGTCCTGTGAAGTGGACTGTCTGTCACACACACTGCTGCTGTCTGTGCATAGCTACACTCAGTGCTGAAAACTAATGTGAAAACACAGAGTTTGGAGCACACCCTCAGACCATCTGTACACAGAGAGCCATATGCACGCTCTGTCCTGTAGAAGTCAGGGCACACATACCAAGGGACACACAACGGTTATCTTCCACAACTCATCAATATTGTTTTCAAAAATCCATAAAGACTGAATTTGTGTACCTGATTCATTCCAACCCAGGAAAGGAATTGTGGCTTCTAAAGATACACTGGACTAAGAAACTGTTTTAAGGGTACATTAAAAATACTTTAATTGTTTTCCATAATACATTAGGAAATCATTTAGAGCCATGGGGATGTGAGTCTCTTACCAGTCTTTGGGATTATGAAATAGAGATCTTCAAGCTAAGCATAAGAAGGTAAATGATCAAAGTCATCATTTGATACAACTGATGGCTCAATTCAGTGTGGACTAAAAAATTAAACAATGACTACTTTAGGATGCATGTCTGTGGGATATTCATTCATTTTTCTATTTTTATATTTTTATTCTATTTTTTTCATTACTCCCTAAACCATGCATAGGAACAACTATGCGTACATAATTTAAATTAGAATAGTCATAAGTTTGTCTTTCTGAATGAGGACTGAGCATCTTCCCTAGGGTCTTCCACATCATTTCGCTTCTGTAGGAGTATAGATTTTAGTATGTTTAGCCTATATTATTTGGCTAATATCCACTTATGAGTGAGTATATACCATGTGTGTCTTTCTGCTTCTGGGTTACCTCACTCAAGATGATCTTTTCTCATTCCCACCATTTGCCTGCAGTTTTCATGATTTCCTTGTTTTTAATAGCTGAGTAGTATTCTATTGTATAAATCTACCACAATTTCTGTATCCATTCCTCCTCCGTTGAGGGACATTTAGGTTGTTTCTAGTTTCTGGCTTTTGCAAATAGAGCTGCTATAAACATGGTTGAACAAATGTCCTTGTTGTCTAGTTGAGCATATTTTGCATATATGCCTAGGAATGGTATAGCTGGATCCTGAGGTAGCACTATTCCTACTTGTCTGAGAAAGCACCAGATTTCCAGATTGATTTCCAAAGTGGTTGTATAAGTTTACACTCCTACCAACAATCATTATAGACATTGGAAGCAGGAGAAGACAGGGAACAGGACAGAAGCCTATCATAGACTGGCCTCTGAAAGACTCTACTGATCGAGGTATCGGAGCAGAAGTTGAGACTTACAGCCAAATTTTGGGCAGAGTGTAGGGAATCTTATGAAAGAAGGAGATAAAAAGACCTGGAGGGGACAGAAGCTCAAAAAGGAGACCAACGGAACCATAAAACCATATCTCTTGGGGCCCTGAAGAAAATAATACTCCAGCCAAAGACAATGCATGGAGAGGACCTAAAACCTCTGCTCAGATGTAGCCCATAGACCCAGTCTTCAAGTGAGTTCCCTAGTAATGGGAACAGGGTTGTCTCTGTTCATGGACTCAGTGGCTGGCTCTTTGATAACATTCCCCTGGCGGGGGGGGGGGGGATCAGGCTTGGAAGTACACAGCCAGTCCTGAAGAGACCTGATAGGCTAGGGTCAGAGGGAAGGAAAGGAGGACCCCCCCATCAGTGGAATAGGGGAGGGTATAGGGGGAGAAGAGGGAGGGTGGGTGGGATTGGGAGGAGACAAGGGAGGGAGCCACAGATGGGACACAAATTGAATAAATTGTAATAAATGAAAATAAAAATATTAAAAAGAAAAAAAGACTAGTCATAAGTTAAAAAGAAAGAAAAACAAATGGTCATAGGCAATCTAGATATGATTTGATAACAGAGTAAATAAGTCACATGCAGATACTGTGGCTCTGTTCAGAACACAGACAAAAACCTGTCATAGTTTGAATATTACATGTCCCTTACATGATTGAACGCTTGGTGTACAGCAGGTGTCTCTTTTTGGCAAGTTCTAAAAACTGTAGGAAGTAACTGGAATGTGCCAGTGCCTTTAGGGGTCACACACAAACACTCACAGAGAGAGAGAGAGAGAGAGAGAGAGAGAGAGAGAGAGAGATTTGAAGACACAAAATTAAACTGTATTACTTTCTCATGCAAAAATAATTTATTACTCAAATTATGGGTTACTTCAACTCTTGGGATCTATGAGTCACTCATGCTGTTCTAAGGAGGGTAACCAAGATCCAGGAAGAGAAATGCCATTACTACCAGACATAAGAAACCCTCTTTCGAACTGTCGGGCAAGGCTGTCTAAGAGACTCCCCAAACCTTCAGCTTACTGGTATTTTTCTTGGTTATCCTCAAGAGGGACAAGTTGAATTCCTACACCTGAAGATAACCATGCACTTTATAAACAGCACCCAGAGGCTCCTGAACTAAAACTGTTCTGAATGTCTCCTCCCTTAGGGCTGGCTCTCATAGTGCCAAAAGCTTCAATGGAAAGGAGAGAGTCAACAGTCTCACCCACATATGACATTGGTGAACCAGATACCCAGCACGACAAGATGGCCCCTACAAGTGTAATAGTGGCATCCATGCATTGATATAACCAGTGGCTCTCTAACTGTACTTAAGACCTGCTTAACAAGAGGGTTACCGTGCTTGGCCCTGGATATCTGCGAATTAACCAGTGCTAGTGAAATCATGGTTTTGGGGGAAGCATCTACAACCACTAATTTATTAAACCAGCCTAATTCCTAATAACAAACATTATACCTACATACAAGTGTAGTCTTCACCTTTGATTAGGAAAACGTTTACTTGCAAAAGAGGGAGACCACAAGAGAAAACAATCAATCAAAATGCAGTTATGGAGACTACTAACAATGGATACCTCTACAAAATATTCCTGTACTTAATACTTAGGGAGCATTGTAGAAGAGGAGCCAAAAGGAGTGTGCCTCCAAAAAGAGAAGCTACATGCATAGAGTGTCACCAAGGTAAACAGAACTAAGTTGAACAAGGAGTATACCAATGAATATGCCAAAATTTACAGGGGAACAGCTCACAGGCCTTTACCCTACACAAAGAACTACATGCAACAGAGTAAAGCTACCACAGGAAAAACAGCCCTCTGCAGGAAAGCACAGACCAATTATTTGTCTAATGTCAAATGGTCAACTCTGAAAAACATACATGCAAATATCATTATACAGTTTCAGCCAGTTATAGTAGGCAATATATGTGCAAATATATATGTCTATACATATAATAGATATATAAATCAATAATAACTGATCTGATGAATAGGAGGCTATGAATATAAAGGAGAATGAGGAGGGGTATATGGGTAGGTTTAAGAGAGAAAGGGGAAGTGAGACCTATAATTAAAATATAATCTCAAACAATGCAAAAATAAAAAAATAATACAAAATTAAATTTCACTCCTCATAAAAAATTTTAAGAAGAAAAAAATGTCAATACTGAAAAATACTATTTTTTAAAATTTAAATATAAAATACTCATGAAATACGATAGTATATTATAAATAAATATTTAACCTATACTGGTAGAAAAAAAAACATTTTAAAACTGAAAGTCAGTCCAGGTATTTTAGTCAACGGAAATTTAGGTTACAAGGTAATGGGGTGGATGTAACTTTTAGAAATTGGATTTAAATTTGATTTAAACCTCATTTTAGCAGCTTATTCTGCAGCATAAGGAGACGTGATGAAGGAGGTGACTCAAGTATTACTAATAAGGAACTACTACGTAAGCTGGATCTACTGTAGGTTAGAAAATGTTGAGACTCTTGAGGAATCTTCTTGTGTCTCCTTTAAAAGCATCATTAAATGAACATGTTCAAAATTAAAAGTGAAAAACTGTCAACGACAGTATCAGTTTGGGTTGTTGCTCGACTATCCATGTGCACTGAAGCAACACTTTCCAGGGAGTTTGACAGGAGCAATGTTCATGTGAGTTATAGTCACACTGTCCTCCGGGGCTGAGTATCACTGATAATGCAAGCTGAAGTCACCACCATCCACGTGAATGGACATGATGTTATTCTGTGAACTACAGTTGAGGCATCCCTGTGACCGGGAATTCAGTCATCCGTGTGAGATGCAGTGACGTCACACGTGTGAGATGGAATGACATCATCCATGTGAAATGGAACATCATCCACGAGTTGGAGTGACATCACTGTTGCAAACAGGTGTCATGCCGTCATGTAGCTGAGGTGACAACATGCACATGTGTTGGAAGGACACTGTCCACTTGAGTTGGAGGAGCTAAAGCTTAGTCTGTCCCTTCTGAAAGGAACATTCACATCGAGGAAAATGCACCACCACTTCTGAAAAGCATGCGTGTTTGAAGTTATGATCGTGGTTCTATCGCCCTTTCATAGGACAATCTTACTGTTATTAAAATGCTAACATCAAATGTGTATATCCATGCATATAGGTAGGTGTGTTTTAACACAAAGTTAATGGTTATGGAAACATTAAAGAAAAACCGAGAGGATGTTAGATAAAAAGAATGATGATCACAGAGTGTAAGGAATTTATAGCAAATGTTGTAAAGTCATACAGTGTTCTGTAGAGAGCATAGGAATGCAATAAAGGCATGCCAATAACTATCACTCTACAGTTACATGTGAAAGCTTCAGAAATAGAGAGGTGAAGAGAATGAGCGAGTGGGAGACTCGAGCTGAAGGACACACTGCTACTAAGCTGCATATATTGTAACTATACTAAGAGTCAAACAAAACTGCCCTCCATACATTAAGCAAAAAACATGAGCTAGATCAAGTCTCCGATAAATATTAACATGCTAAGTAAACATATAACCTAAGATTTACGATGTGGTAAATATTTTAAGTTTAGGTTTTTGAAAAATCCCAGAAGTATATTATTTGCCAGGATGAAGTCATTGGAGGGATCTAGCTGAAATTTAATGAAGTATTAATGACTTCACACTTTGCCTTCCAGAAAATAGAGGACCTAACACCTCCCAACTGAAGTATATGTCAGTGTTACTCTGATTACCCAAGTCACACGAAAACATTCTGATCAAAAGAAGTGATGTGGTCTCTAATGAACACAGGTGTCAATGTTCTCAGTAAATGATTAGCAGTCTAATCAAAATGTCACAGAGAGAAGCTATCCGAACACTAAAAATTTAAACCACAATTGGCTTTAATAGGAAGAATTGTCTTGGTATTATATAAGAGGAAGAAAAATTAATACCAGCAAAGGAAAAATCTTTGACAAAATTCAGAACTGTGTGTCATGAGACTTCCGGCAAACTTGGAGACCTGTCCTGACAGACAGAGTCTGGTAGGAAAACCTAGAGCTGCCACCTGGGGCTGAGAGAGAGGCATATCTGTCCTCATCCTTATTATTCTGCATGTTATCAATGGTAAAAATACATGAAGAGATAGCATCAGGTTTTAAGGTCAGGAGTAGAGAGCACGCACGGCTACTGTTCACCTCACTCTTTGTCTTTTCATCCAGCACTTACAGCGGTGATTCCCACGGGCTGAGATTCTCCCATCTCAGTCAATCCAGTGAAGGCGGCATCTCCAGCAAGAATGCTCACTGTCTGATCTACACAGTCCCTGGTTGAGGCTCCATCCCCCAGGTGATTCTTGATTGTGTCAAGTTCACAACTGAAATAAACTTTCACCCTTCACAAATATGTACGTTCGGTTTATTCTAAATACAAATATGTATTCAGTTTATTCTTTTCTAATCGAGGTCACTGAATAATGTCCATTAGTGTTAACCCTCTGACTATGCATTGCTACTGAAGGGCAATAACAATATTTTGAGAGAAAGAAAAAAAAAAACCCTCTCAGCTCTGCTGAATCTAATTTGTGATTGGTTATGAAGTGATAGCAAAGAGGACAGTATTTACCAGCAAAAGATTACATTCAAAACATAAAAGGAACAATACAGATTTTAAACTGAACCATGTAAATATGTTTAACTTATTTTATGGAAGATTACTCAATGTAATTCTAGGAAAAACAATTGACTTTTTAATAAAGGATAGTGCCTGAAAAAAAATTAAAGTACATAAAATAATGAACCTTGAGCTGAAATGCCTCCTTTCTACCTAACATCTTTTAGCTGTTCTTAGACTTACCTATACAATGGAACATAATTTGACTTTAGAAGTTAACGTCACAGAAAATGTGACTGAAAATCAAGCAGTGATTCAGAGATATAACACTAGTAGAAATATATATTTTTATATATGTATATATGTGTATGTATATATATGTACATTGTATATACATATATAAACAGTATGTTTTTTAAATAGCAAAAAGCCTGGGGAAATGTAAAGCCTCAGGGAAAAGACTTGCCAATCATTAGTTTGTAAAGAGTTCTGTCCTCTAGAATAAGCAAGGAATGGTCACATTTCAAACAGTGGCAAGAATATATTTTCGCAATATGGAACCAACCTTACAACAAAGAATAAACAAAAATAGAAGAATGAAAAAAAAAAATGAAAGATTCTCAGGGACTGCAGTCTTCAGGGAAAGCTAATTAAAGCCACAGCCTGTAGCTGCTCACATTTACTGAAAAGGCTAAAATTACAGCAAAACCTGAGAACAGTAAGTGCTGGTGACTAAGGCAAGCAGGTGACATTTTCAGCATTGCTGGTGAAAACACTCGGCACCTGTGGACTATAACCGAACAGCCTTATATACAGTAATGACTTAATTATGAAGTGGCACCATGTCTTCATTCCTAGGTATGTACCCAGATTCAGTGAGGTTATGTTCTCATAGAACTCCCTGCATGGAGGTGGAATGGCTTATGCACAGTACTGAAGGAATGAGCCAGGCAGGTTGGCTCATGCCTGTAAGGCCAGCATTCAGGAGGCAGATGGTTGTGTGTAAAACGCCCTTCAACTGAAAACAAGAAATGAACCACTGCGTTCCCTGTGTTAGAGTGCTTCCTAGCAAGTGAAAATGGGGTGGATGACAGCTGATACACAAAACCTGCAAGGATGAATCTAAAACAGGAGAATAAAGTCAGGCTCAATAGACAAACCTAACCAAATTCTGCATCTAAAATAATTACTGCAAATATTACTACAGAACTTATTTTAAGCTCAAGCGAAGGCCAGCAACGTGCTTCAGGAAATAAAGGCACATGTCTTGAAGCTTCAATACCTGAGACCAATCCCTGAATCGACATGGGAGAAGCTTCTGCAAGTTGTCTTCTGCCATCCACATGTGTCCCTTGCAAAACACTGTGTCCCTCCCACATAAAGTAAGTATAGTAAAATGCAATCATTGTACATATCTCCAATGTTTGCTAACCCACTCCATTATGCTATGGCCCTTTATGTATTGTTATGTTTGTAATCTGTACAAGCCATCCACAGCAAAACTACTCAATAGATTTTCTTAAAAGATGTCTCAAGGTGGGAGTATCATTCAGTCATGAAGCACATATTTAACAATATAAAAGAATTTTTTTAAAGTTTAGCTTTATTTCTTTTGATAGCTTTAGTTAACCGTAGTTTATTACATATGATGAAAACCCCTCTACAATTGAACCTCATGTGGGGGAAACCATTCTTCCTTACAACTTTCAAGTTCCTTATTCTGCTTTGAAGGAGAAGCTCTAAGACAACGTCCACAGAAACTAACACAGTCCTCAGTGTGGCTGTGTAACTACTGCAGACACTAAGAGGTGGGGATGTGGGGTTTAGCCTCTGATCCTCTCTCTGCGTCAGTCAAGGGAGTGTCTCACTGGGCAGCATGACCTCAGCATGTTTGTCTGAGAACCACAAGTGATGCCCATGTCCACGGGGCAGGCAGGGCTTGGACAAGAGCCTTCTCCAATCATGCTCTCAATAAGACTTTCTTTTTATAAGATAACACTCTCAGAGATTTGATGTTATTAACACAGAGATGACTAAGGCCAGTTACCCCTTTAAGACTACATGACATAAAAATAAGAGATCTAAAAGATACAAAACTCTAAAGTAGCTCTGATATACAAAATCCTTGTAAATCATGCATAGGAATCAAGACAACAATTTAGCCGCTTTCTCAAGAGCCATAACTAGTCTTTCTCAGCATATTAAATTAAGAAAATTCTCCATCACCTTCAAGCAGAGTGATTCATTCATCAAACTTCAGATTCATTAAAATCAGTTCTTGATTTAGGATTTTCACCCTCTGAAATACTTGTAGGCGGTGATCAGTAGTGACTGATTAGGCTTCATTATGAGGCTCTATGGCTCTTTATCAGTTTATTTTTTCCTCTTCTACTTCTCTTCTATAAATCTCATTAAAGCACCGAATGTTGTGATAGAGTGCTGAAAGTAAAAGGAGTTGGAGCTCCACTGGGCCTTCCACTACCACATCTTGCCTGTGAGGCTCAGGTTAAACCATGGGTGTTCATTGTTGTGTGCAGGATGTAGAAAGGGCCACACCCCTAGGCCACAGCTGACTAGAGTCTGAATCTTATGCTTTTGCAGATAACCTTCCAATGTTGTCCCAGACATATTATTCAGCAGGACTCTAGATACATTCTCAGGACCCATCCAAAATCAGGCCAGCAATTCAATATTTATCAGGTAGAATTCTTCAAATAATCAATACTGCTATATAATTATTTTCAAAGGATAGAATTTGGAAGATGGCTTCAACCATTTCTTTAGTGCGTGTGTGCCCAATTACTGTTGCACACACACACACACACACACACACACACACACAAATACATAAAAAGAGCCACCTGTCTTACTAAGAACACTCCATACTTCATTTCTGGGCATGGGCAGATATTTTCCTAGAAAAATCTCACCTACACTTTAGCCTTAATGTATTTTATGCATTTTCTAAAGCCTTCCCTTGACCTTGGTCAGAATCAAAAAAAAAAAAAAAAAGGAAGAAAGAGAGACAGAGCTCTGTGTCCTCTTAACCTGTGTACCTCATATTGAGATTTAGACATAAATGATACTTTATAGATGCTGTGGAAGCCAGAACAAGCTTTCTCTTGGTAGGTCTTTAAAGCGGGGGGTGGGGGGGGTGAGGCAGGAAGGAAGTGGATGAGAGGCCAGTACAGGCATGATCTGGTCATTTCTAATGTCAGCTCTAATGGATGACTTAGTTTTTAAGGAGCGTTTTCAAAGAAATAAGTGTCTGCCAGGGCAATGAAATCACAGGCCAAGCCCCACTTCAAACCATCCTAAGATTTATCTGCTGGAGTACTGCTGCCCTGTGGCACAAAGAAACTTGTTCATAGTGCTAAGAGGGTTGGACAGCATCACAGGCCCCAGTGAGTACAGAAGTGGTACAGCAGCAGCCTGAGCTAAGATACTGTCGTGGGGTGGGGTCAATGGGGAGCTAGTCAAGGATGACTGATGTGGTGCGATTATGTCCATGGCAACTGAAGAACTGCAATAGTCTTCCCCGCTCACAGCAGGAGTGGAGAGGATTTGAGGTGCGTGTAAGAGATGTTTGGTCTGGCAAGTGTGCTTGTTGGTGTAGCCTCGACAGACCTGGAACTCAGCATGTAAACAGGTTGATCTTGGATTTGTGATGGTCTTCTCGCCTCAGTCTTTCATGTGCTGGATTACAGACTTAAGCCACCATGGCCAGTTTCTACGCATGTATGCTAAAGGTGTACTATGAAAGTAGAAATCCATATTTACATGCAATCATTGTGTTAAAGGAGTATATTATACAACAGTTATTAAAATATTTGCACTGTAGGTCTAGCAAGATGGCTCAGTGAGTAAACGTGTCTGCTACTGAAGCCGATGACGTACTATCAATCCCAGATAACCATGTGATGAAAGGAGGGAACTGACCTGTACTATCTGTGCTCTGACTTCCACAGGCATGCACAAATACTTGCACAAATTCTCACTAAATTGTTTTTAATTTATTTACTTTTTGTTCACTTTACATCCTGATTGTAGCCCCATCACCAACCCCCAACACTGTGAACAATATTTGGCTAAGCCTGTAGACAGGAGCTTATCAGAGGTGTCTTCTGAGAGCACCTACCCAGCAATGCCTCAAAACAGTTGCTGAGACTCACAGCCAAACATTGAGTGATGCATAGGGAGTCTTGTAGAAAAGGGGGAGGAAAAAGAAAAGGACCTGGAGACAACAGGAGCTCCACAAGAAGACCAACAGAGGCAACTGATCACTAACTATTTAAAATACATATTTCAGATACTAGTTGTGAAAGCACACAGTTACCCGAGCTTTTCACTCGGGTCTCTTGAACAGATCTCTTGAACAAGATCTCTTCAGAATGTGAGGCTGACCTACTATGCTTTTCTGATATGAGCTCTCAGATACAGGGATCTCAAAATTCTGACCATTTATGGAGTTAAAAGAACGAACATAATGACATAAAATTCCATCCATGCTCTAAAATACACTTTAAGATTCAGTGGACTTGGGGAGGGGTATGCGTGAAGAAGAGGGGGATCAGGAGGGGAGGAGGGAGGAGCTTATGGGGAGATACAAAGTGAATAAACTGTAATTAATAAAAGTTAAAAAAAGAAGAGAAACCAACTTTTCAAATATTAATAAATATCACAATTGAAAAAAAAGAATTTGAGAGATGTTATTGAGCACAGGCAGCATGGGTGTCTTTTATGTACCTGTTGAAGACAGCATCATGGAAAAAAAGCAAACATGGATTGAAGATAAATTCCAGTACAAAGAATCTCATAGCAAAATGAGTATGTGTAGGATGTTTTCAAAGGTAGAGGACTAAGTGGTTAGAATGAAGCATTTACTGGGAGTAGGGGTGACGTTTACATATAAATTGAAGGGACAGATACATCAGCATGAGGCACAGAAACGAATCCCTTCCCAAGCATAATCAGAGTGTAAGTGCTCTGAGAACAACACAATCTTGACCTGTGGAGGAAGAGCTGTGGCTCCAGCCAAGGACAGAAGTGGAACTGATTGCTGGAGAGAAGCCAAGCAGTGAAGGCTAGGTCAGACTGTGACAAATGGTAGGGCACTTAAACATCTGGCTTTTACTCAGAATGTGATAGTCACTGAGGCTTTTGAGCAAGGATAGCATGCCACTTGACAGAAGGTTGAAGAGAACCATCCTAGTATTACAGTTCTTTCATGTTAGCTGCCACTCTGACTACAACAGAACAATATATTGACAAAGATACAGGGAATAAATGGCCTCCAGAGATTCCTCTAGTATCTGTGTATGCAGTTAACATCCTGGCTGTGATGACAATCATATAACCTTTGTTTGAATGTAGGCATTTAATTTGTTTGTTGCCCCCAAGACAAATCATAGAAGTTGCCATAAAGTCATCACAAATTCACAGCTAGAACAAGAAGCTGGTTGTATAAGATCTTCTGACAACCAATTCTGCATGGACATGCCATTTTAAAAAATTTTTGTAACCCAACCCCACTTCCAAGGAAGCCAGGTGAACATGACACCTGAGTTTAGGAAAAGAAGAAAAGATACATTGAAGAAGCCGATGATAGAAAGAAAGAAAGAAAGAAAGAAAGAAAGAAAGAAAGAAAGAAAGA
>NW_026585698.1:12591131-12696661 GCF_907164565.1 Psammomys obesus | reverse complement strand
AAAGAAAGAAAGAAAGAAAGAAAGAAAGAAAGAAAGAAAGAAAGAAATGAAGGAAGGAAAGAAATGAAGGAAGGAAAGAAATGAAGGAAGATAGGAAAGAAGGAATCCTCAAATTAAAACGTATACTAAACGAAATTAAAAACATAGCAGAAGACTTCAATTAACAGAGTAGATCAAAGTAAAAGTGTAATTGTTGAGATTAAAGGCGACTTATTTTTAAATATATATTTGAAACTAATAAAAATGAAGAAGAATAAAGAATGCCATGGAAACCCTGGAGTAGCATTAAAAAGCAAGTATTTAGGTTGTTCGTGTTAGGGAGTGCTTGAAGATTGCCTAAGCCCCGGAAGGACACAAGTAAGAGGTCACCATTCAGAAATGGCTCCATCTCAGCTCATTGTCATGAAGCTAGTAAGTATTAAAAAATTCTATAAAGCCTAAGAAAGAAATAGCCTATAAGGTTTTGTTGTCCTAGCTTTCCACCATGATCCACATGATCAAAAGCAACGTGGGAAGGAAAAAGGCTTTACTTAGCTTACATATCCTGATCACAGTCCACTGAGGGAAGTCAAAGCAGGAGCGTGAGGCAGAGGCCGGGGAAGGCTTCTGCTTACCGGCTTGCTTTCCTGGCTTGTTCACATCGCTGTCTTGTACAACTAAGGACCACCCACCTAAGGATGCCGCCACCCACAGTGGTCTGGGCTCTACTGTATCGCTCATTAGTCAAGAAAACGTCCTACAGGGCTGCATACAATCTAAGAGGATGGAAGCTTTTTCTCAAATGAGGTTCCTTTTTTTCAGAGGACTCCAGCTTGGGTCAAACTGACAAAAGCTGAGTAGGGCAGCTGTGTAGTGTTAACTACATGAATCAGTCCTCATGTGCTGTAGGCTGTTTATGCTGTTGGCATCCGACTCTGAGAACAAGGAGGATTGCGTTGTTCTCATTCAAGTTCATTTCAAGTGTGCACTAACACCCTACGCTCCTTTGACAAAGATGAATAGAGAAGAAAGCACGTAAGGGGTCTTTAATGAGTGTTGCTCCATTATGGACGGTGAGATGGCAAGCCAGGTCCAACAGAGGTAACTATTTACTGCAGGGTATAAAACTGTCTGTGGTGTGAGTGAGGAGCAGGAAGCTCTTCTGTGGAGACATTATTCTCTGTCTTGCTATCTCTCGGTGGGGAATGACAGTGTGATGGGTTTAGGGATGCTTCCTGTCATTTGTATTGTACATTGCCATTGTCCAGTTGGATGGAGTTGCTTTTGCTTTCTCCCTAAGGTGAGGTGCCTCATTGTCTGTGCTCCAGAAGCAGGTGCCAATGTGATCATTTTTGGCTCTCTCTTGCTGCTTCTACATATCTGATACCTGCTCTTGTGACTTTGATGTTTGCCTGCGGTGTACTTAATAAATTCACAGACTTGAGATACAAACATGGCTCTCGTGGGTCATTACCTAGAACATGCTGTTTCCCCTGGCCTGATTACAGAGACTTCCGCAGAAATTTACAGGTCAAGAGAGTATTATGAGATTTTTCATGAAACTGAAGGAAAAACAATAATTACAAGACAAGCAAGAGCACAGCATCCCAATGATCTCTCCTAGAAAAGAGGAGGAAACACATACGTTAGAGAAAGGCTAAGAGAAAGTGTGTTCTCTGGGCCCTTCCTGTAAGGATCTGAAAAAGTTACTAAAAAGTCACAGGAAGACAGAAAACTCACTGAAGAGAGCAGCCAGACAGGTGAACTCAGGATGCTCTGATTGCAGAACGATTGGGTGCAAGCTACCTCGTTAGTACATGTCTGTCTACTTTTTGAATAAGATCATAGATTGCAGTTTTGAAAGATTTCATGATGATGGCAGAACTATGTCACCTCCGTAGGCATAAGGAAGATTCCGTCTCTCTGCCTTTGCTGGTTCTAGAAACTGGATAGCTTCTTAGGTTCGTGATTTTCTTCTGCCCCAGAGACTAACACTGATGATCAATTGTTACCCATCTGTGTCACTCTGACCTCCCAGGATACTCTCTTCCTTCAGTTGTGTTGTGCCTGTCTCTTCATGTCAAAGTCCAGTATTAGTGCTCTTAACCTCATCTCTAGCCATCTCTCCCTCTTTTTCTGGGCCTCAGTACCGTCAGGGTTTCTGGGGAGGAAAACCTTAATTTAGTTGGCGGCTCTGTGCTCTGGATAACCAAAAATGGTGAGATCAATTTAAGGTGAAGGGGTTTCACTATAAACTTCATCAGAATTCACTAAAATATGCATAGCAGCGTGTCAGCACGAATTTCATGGCTATCCTGTTCAATTATCCTTTTTCGTCTAAGGTCAATTGATCTCTGAGGGAAACAAGTAACATCTTAACCTTCTCCTCTATTATTGCACTTTTTTTTGTGAAAAACTAGGAAATGGACTGTACAGAAGACAAATTGTGAGGCAACACTAAACAGTTCTAATGTTTGTATACATGCACACGTGAGTAAGAGTGTCTGAGCATTCATTTGCTGCTATGATGCTAAATGTAGGAAATATAGGATAGTGAGGGCATGAGGCAGTCTAATACTTTTTTTTTTCCATTCAATGATTTGCACATTGAACTGATATATTTTACTACTCCTATTGGATGATAATGGTATTATAGACTGGAAGAATTACACTTACAAATTATTGTACTAATGTACTGATTACTGATTGTCAGAGAAAAGCCAGACTGAAGACACAGATAAAGACCATCTACCTCTGGTCACAGAATACTACTTTTTCTCCTGAGGATATTGCAAATTCCCACTGACATCACGGAGTAACACATAACAGAGAATATGAAGGCTGTGGAGACAGTCCCTTTCATCAGGATGAAAGACAACCAGGACCATGTTCTTCCATCAAATTGTGATTTGCAAGTCTTCATTCTTGACAGAACCCAGGACACATACACAGTGAGTAGAGAAGCCTTGTTCCTATGACCGCTTATCACCCAGGAGTGAAACTAAGCATTGGACGAAATGGTAATAAGAAGTTTTGTTGTTGTTATTGTTGTTCGCTTGTTTTACTCCAAAATACACATATGGACATGTAATTGTAGATAGTTTCTGAAATGCCACTGTCAATGATCCACTTCTTACAACCGTATCCTAGGGCATATAAATTGCTATGACCTTAATAAACAATCTAGAGCAAACTTTTAAACAGAAACGTGTAAGTATCACACCACACACACACAGATTTGAAGGAAACCGTGACAGTAGATGCACAGACCACATATAGTTGCCATAAAAGTCAGAGCTCAATAATGTTTGGTTGCAGGACATGAACAATCACAAAATACTTCTCCTTAAACATGTTAAGCACCCAGAAGTTCCCACAGTGGGTATGTAAGGGTGTGAGGAAACACATGGAAAAAGAAGGGGGCTTTAATGGCAGGTGGTTAAAGAAGCCAAAGGCCCAAAGATAAAAATTAATACTTTAATAAAAACGAACAGTGTTTAAGAAACTCTGTCATCTCTCCCAGTACTGATGATTTGGTGCCAAATAAAGTTCTGAGGAAACATACTAGATTAACAATCAAGTAGCAATTCAGGTAAACAGAAGGATCCAGAAGGATTTTTCTAATTTATTTATTTATGTTTCTTAAAATTTCTTTTTGAGAGATTTTGGGAAAATTTTATGCATGTGTGTCCTTGCAGGTATGTAAGCCTATGCAGTGTGTGTGTGTGTGTTTATAGAACCCACAAAAACCAAAACAGGGCTATGAATCCCCCAAAACTGAAGTTACAGAGAGTTGTGAGCTGCCCTGTGGGTGCTGGGACTAGAACTGTGGTGCTCTGCAAGAGCAGAGTCTGTTCTTAGTGACAGTCTCCAGGACCTTTACAAATACTTAAGGGTTTATAACAAATTAGAAGATCCACCTTCTTGCGAAGGTTATTTTGATTTGATCACTAACTAATTGAGTGAAAGTATCTGTGTGTGAAATTTGTTAATTTTAAGTCTCTTTCTAGTTTGTCAATAAGTGTTTCACTACAAGTGAAAAAAAAAGTTTTCCAGCAACAGTACAATCTCAGCAAGTCAAATTTATTGAGCAGACATAGAACTGGAGCAGATAGTGAAAACCTCAACCATCCTCTAAAGTGAAGTTGGCTACTATAAAACACTGTGTGTTCTAAACTTTTATACGTTACATGTGATTGTGTCTCAGACAAAATTTAGATTGCTGATGACTTTTAATATGGAAAGCACTACTCAGAAAAAGGGTGGAATCAGAACCAAATCCTGTTAGCCATTTACCAAAGGGAGTTAGGAAAAGCAATCTAATAAAAAATAGCCACTTGTAAAACCACTTTGGAAATCAATCTGGTGCTTTCTAAGACAATTAGGAATAGTGTTACCTCAAGATCTAGCTATATCACTCCTAGGTATATATCCAAAATATGCTTAAGTATACAACAAGAACTCAACTATGTTCATAGCAGCTTTATTCATAATAGCCAGAATCTGGAATCAACCTAAATGTCCCTCAAATGAGGAATGGATATAGAAATCGTGGTACATTTACACAATGGAATACTACTCAGCAATTAAAAACAAGGAAATCATGAAAATTGCAGGCCAATGGAATGGAACTAGAAAAGATCATTCTGAGTGACATAACCCAGAAGCAGAAAGACAGACATGGTATATACTCATTTATAACTGGGTATTAGCCAAATAATATAGCATAAACATACTAAAAATCTATACTCCTAAAGAAACTATACTCCTAAAGAAACTAAACAAGAAAGACCCTAGGGAAGATGCTCAGTCCTCATTCAGAAGGGCAAATACAATACACATTGGAAGCAGAAGAAAATAGGGAACAGGCAGGAGCCTACCACAAAGGGCCTCTGAAAGACTCTATCCAGCAAGGTGCTTTCAAAGCTAAAAACAATATATTAACTCCCAAATACTTAGTGATGATGAAATATCACACCATCATAGTTAAGGAATCCAAAACTCTGGTTAGTGCTTGGCATCTGGGGGCTCCAGGGCCCCAGATTACTTGTATTTGAAATATTGAGGCATATTTTTGTAGAATCCTCACACGGACTCTGAAAGCTGTAACCCTTTGGGCTGTAAGGCCCCATTTTCTCTTCTAGAAATAATGGGAGTTAGCGGGTGTGCTATTAATTCTCTCATCTGTGTGTGTTTGAAAAGAGTAGTCCAGTGTTTTCCTTCCAAGGACTTGATTATTTTTCAGTTCTAGCGGATCTTTAAACAGTGCCCCCAGCACAAATGTAATCAGCAGTAATAAGTGTGTGGTTGCAGAAGCTCATGTTTGAAAACATCGTTGGTGTTCTGTGTCTCCAGGGATAGCTCATTAGTCGCCAGGCTCTACACAGTCAAAGGTGTTCTATGCCAAAAGACCTGAGCAGCCTCTTGGCCTTGCACGGATTGGGCTTAGGTAGAAGGTTGTACTCTCATTAATAACACATAGCCACACTAGTTTTTAGGGTCCTCTTGCCCAGAGAGATAAGAGACAGTGTGATAGAGAAAAGGAATTCCCTTCTTCCTCCTCCTCCTCCTCCTCCTCTTTCTTTTCCTTCTTCCTCTACTCTCTTTTTATTCATTTTTATTTTTTATTTTTTTTACTTAGTGTTGTTTTCAATTGATCCCCATACAGGAGCATTGTACCACTGAAAATATCAAAGCCCCATTTTCACATTAAAGCTTGTCCTAATGGTTCATTTGAAGATATTCTTCCTCCTCTTAATGAACTTACATACATCAGCTTATATACAGGACCGAAAAAGAATCAAAAACAAGGCAAACAGCTCACCATTATATCTGTACATTTTTGCTTTTTAAAAAGTGAGTCAGCGTAAAAGAAAAAGTCTACTTTAATAAACACAGTTTTCCTAGAAAAGATTAGACAGTGAATTACTGAAGATTAACTGCTAAAATGAATCGAACTGTAAAATCAGAGGCTTTACAACCAGCTTTTGTGTATTAGGATATTCTTTATCTTTGTAAGTTTAACATTTAAATATATGTTTAAAATAACTGGAGGTTTTAATTATGATTATTATCGACATTAAGATATCTAAAATTAATGAACACATTTCTTCTATACTCAATGCTATTTGTATACCAGTAGACCTGGAAAAAAGTAAAAATGAACTAAATAACATCTTATTGCATTAAAATGACACTCTTCTACATTCAGTAACTCAATGCCATCTGAGGTTTTTCATCATGTAGAATAAAAGATTGTTTATACGTTGTCCAGAACGTCTGACAACAAGACTCAACCTGATCCCCATGTTTAAAACCTCATATTACAAAATGAGTGAAAAGCCTAAAATAAGTACACTGATTGATTCCCTGCTCGATTTCAAAATTCTCTTCCTAATCGAATGCAATCATCAGGCTTTAACCTAATTTTTAGAAACTTTATTTTTTTTGATAGTGGTTCTATCTTATACTTTACTGCCAACCGGGTTTGCATGTGTGGACAACTGTTGGTAAGAAATTAATATATACGTATGTATATTATAACATAGATAGGAGTTAAAATATTTAAAGGTATTTATTGAAGGTATTTACTAAAGATATTGAAAGAAATACCAAGAGAGTTAATGACATCCTCTGAACACTCATCTGGAACAGTACACTAAGTACTATTGAAAATTATGCATATTAGTGCTAACATTAAAGTGTTTTAGTCCTGTGTCAGATAGGCAATTATTGTCTTTGCTGTCATGAATAATTCAAATCAACGATCGACATAGTTAGGCATTTGTCTTACATATTTAAGTACTTGATAGGAGGGCTGGAAATGTATAATTAGGTTTGTGTAACTCCATAATAAAGAGATAATTATCCCAGGGCGTCTTCGTGTTATTCAAACAGGTGTGCTATTAAAATTTCTTATAAATACAATATGTATAAACAGATGGTGTCTACTAAATGCATAACTGACAGTATTGTCCTGGTATTTTCAAATGCTTATGAATACATGCCACAAAGAGCTTTGAAAGCTGTAGCATCTTATACCGAAGGAGAAGCTTAATAGGCAGTCATCCCACAACTCTTTAGATAAAACAAGAAATTCGGCATCCAAGCGCATAGTCATGTGTCTTGATCCATTTCCAGAGCTGCTTCTACCATAGCAAGAATGCACTCTGACTGTATTTCAAAACACTATGTACTTAATACAGAGCAGGGTTTCTCGACCTCCCTAATGCTGCGACCCTTTAACACAGTTCCTCGTGTTGTGGTGACCTCAACCACAAAATTATTTTTGTTGCTACTGCCTAACTGTAATTTTGTAATTTTGTTATGAATTTTAATGTAAACACGTGATATACGACTCCTAGGAGAGAGTCATTCGACCCTCAAAGTGGTTACAACACACGGGTTGAGAATCACTGATCTAAAGGGACTGTGAGGTTAACCCTCGGTATTAAGCTAGAAAATCATTAATAATTAGAAAAGTCTTCATCACCTATTAACTAAGAAACAGGAAATTTAAAGGAGGGAACACATAAGGGTTGTTTTTTTTCCATAAAATTTGTTTCCAGTATCATAAGGTAGTAAAGTATAATTTAAATTGATATCATTAAGAAAACAATACATAATACAGTCTTACGATCTCTTTGTAAAATTGGTTGTCATGAATAAACTGCCTAGAAATGGCTTGTTTTGTAATGAAATTGTGATTAGATTTTTTTTTTTAAGAAAGGGGCTATTACAGATTTCCTATTACAGATTTTCTATTATTTCAGTTTCTGTTCAAAGCTTCCTCTGTATTTCTGAAACTATATGCAAATAATGAAAATTGTATCAGAAGATGTTTAAGACTAATGCCACTTTAAAAGCCTTGAAGAGTAAAACAATGCTTCAAGTAGATACATACTTCTGCCTCATAGTTCTTGAGATCCATATAAATCATTGGACTAATGTATTCAAGCAGAGGATTCTATTTCATCCTTGATGTTTCCTGTGTTCCTTTAAAAAAAATGAAACACTGTGTATGTTTTAGGGTTTCTGCCAGGGAAGCATTGGAATCCAGGTGGTCTATCCCTATTCCTGATTGACTTGCCTTCATCAGGGTCACCATGATACTCCCTAAAAACTGTCACTCATGATTGGAGCACCTGAATGATAAGAGTGTGGTCCAAAAGTCCACAGCCGGGGAAGGGCAGTGATTTAGGCAGGAAAAAAAAAAAAAAAAAAAAAAAAAAACTCACCAGTTTGGGCCTCGGAGAAACCACGATCTAAAAACGGTGGCAACAATTACAAGTTCGGTGCTGTTTGGATTGCTTAGTATTTACCATGTGGTAGAGAGGCTGACAGGGGAAGGCTTGATGACTTATCATAGATATGATGCTGACGTCAAAGGATGTGCTTGTAACATGTAGATACAGCCAGTACAAGAGAATGCTTGCCGGTGAGTGCAGAATAAAACAGGCATTTTTCAGTATGCCTGATTTATATCCTTTACATCCTCACCCGAAGACATTACTAAGTCACTTACACTCCAGGCATAAGTTATTTTTTTTTTTGAACATCTCTCCTTCCTTCCCTCAGTACTTTAAACGGATAAGAGAGAATTATATATTTTAAATCCTTCTAAAAGGCAGGCATCTCTGTACTAAGAGACTTTTCTTGGAGAGGTGACAATGGTTTCCCTGTGACTGTGTCCCTAGGCACAGAAAGGTGACCTCAGCCCTGCATACTTCTGGCTCATTCCCCAAATCTTAATAGTCACTCAAGTTCATTGCCTAGGGCTGTACTGCCAGAGAAAGTGGCACAGGAATGATGTCCTAGAGATTCCATCAATCTATATAACACTCATTTTAAATTGACATTTTTTTGAATGAAAATAAGCATAGAATTTAACACTTTTAGTTTGAGAGGAAAATTGCAGTTTAATATTGCGCAATAAAGAAACATCAGCCTAATAATGAATAGTCACCTTAGAAAATTCTATTAGGAAAATACAGAATACCTTTTCTACATTTTGAAATACTATTAAAACATGTAACATTAGAACAAATTACATATTATTTAGACTAATAAAATAATTCTGTACTACAACTTGAGAGACTAGAATCAACATATAAATCAGTTTTATATTACTACTTACTTGTTGACAGCAACAGATTTTAGTTGGGAGGAAATTCAGAGAATAGATATGAAAGGGAAGTTTATCATGTTGATTTTCATGTCATCAAATGGATTTCTGAGAGGGAACCTGGAGTCCTGGTGACCCATCAGCAGGCCTGAGGGATTTGATGTCATTAGACTTTCACCTACCCTCCCTAGGGTTGATTGAGAGAGTGTCAATCAACAGCTGGAATGTAAGGATGAGCATATGTACCCAAACCACCGCAGTTTTTATATAAAGTGTATGTGCCAGCCAGCAAACAGTGTCTTGTTCTGTTGTGGCTACATAACTCACGTCGCTGACTCCTGTGGTTACCTCTGTGGAATACTTCTGAGTGGCCAAGCCTTCACCTGTTTCTACAGAAAAGCAAGATTTACTTCATAGATGCCAGTAATTTACAACTCAGGCAACAGACATTTTAGATCTTCATGTAATAATAAACTACTTAAAGTAATAAAAACAAGAATGAAAAAAAATATTTATAGTGTTCTATAAAATACCATTAGAATATAAAAAATTCACACACACACACACACACACACACACACACATACACACATACACACACACACGCCTACTCTTTCCAGACTTCAAAGTATGGTGTTTGAAATAATTTAGGTTGGTAAATGTCTTTACCATTTGTTTACAATTTTAGCTAATGGTTATAAAAAAAAGCATCTGAAAGCAATGCGAATACTTATGTAATTTTCTTATAAGCTATCAAATAAAATATGGGAAGTTACTGATATCTTTTAAAAAGTATACCTTGGTGGCTGGAAGGATGGCTCAGTGGTTAAGAGCACTGGCTGCTTTTCCAGAGTCCTGAGTTTAATTTCCAGGAACCACATGGTGGCTCACAACCATCTATAATGAGATCTGATGCCCTCTTCTGGAACGCAGGTGAACAAGCAGATAGAGCACTCATATGAGTAAAAACAAAGAAATCTTTAAAAAAAAATAGCTTAATATTGTTTGATTTTTTTTCTGAGAAGCTCAAGTACTACAAGTGCAAACTACAATAGTATAAAGACTCATTTGGCCTAAAATGTTCCTTTCTCAAAACACCTGCAGCTCCAGTCTTGGGATCATCCTGCCTATGCCCACTGTGTAATGTGTTAATTACAGAACAAAAGTTATTTAAATTGTAGTTGTGTTTTTACAAGGAATGAGTCCGCCTAAGCAAGTCCACCCAGGAATATACCTCTGAGTCTTTACATTTTCACGCAGTTAAAAATGTTATACAATTTACCACCTTAACTCATGATCAAGCAGCACCTGGACAATATTCCCGTAAAACACTTGCTTAGTTCAGTGAGAAGAGCATGGTGGTTGCTGATTACACGTCATTTGCTCTCGTCCTAGTGCAGAACTTTGTGAGAGTAGGAGCACCTGTCTCTTACCTGATACTGAGCACAAAGGCATATGTGGTAGGAATTTGCAACCTGCTTTGACCGTGCAGTACACAGTGCTGCTCTCACCTCCACCTTTAGCTGTCTGGTCCTCAGAGAGCCTCCCACACCTGGATGAGTCCCTATGGGGCACATGGCCCCAATGGCCCCATGGCAACCCCAGGAACCAGGATTTCTTCCCCAAACTCAGCTTGATTGTGGTGTAAATGTGAAAGACCATGGGTATTCAGAAATGAGACCTGGTTTGGTTTTTTGTTTGTTTGTTTGTTTTTTGTTTTGTCTTTTTAAGATCAAGGGTAACAAACTAAACATTTTTTTTTGCATACACACTCGCACACATATCCTCTCACCCACCCACCCTTACACAAGTGTGTGTGTGTGTGTGTGTGTGTGTAGCTACTTGGTACTTCAGAATGTGATCTGAAGTTTATGTCAACAAAAACGGAAGCTCTTAAATGAAGCTCTAAAATGACTATTCATTAATGTGCTTACATATATTCCATGTTTTATTTTTCTTCTTACCCTTTATTTTTACTTTGAATGATCTTTGGCTTTAGAAAGCCCATTCGCTGAACTGAGCACAGAATTAGAACCAGTCTCAGTAACCCTGACAGCATATGCTGTAGTTCACAGGAACTATAAAGAAGTATGAATCATAGCTTTATACATTGGCATGAGCAGCTTAGGCTGTGATTAGAGGACTTGGGTAGCAAACACTCTGGAAATACAGCTGTGTCTGCGGAGACTGATGGAATGATTAGAATTCAAGACTGTTGAGAGATTGGAGTGCTGTTAAGTCCAAAGTCTAATTACTTCATCTTGGGCTTGCTCTAACCCTGAAAACAGCCAAGACTGGACCACTCTTTGTCAGAACTAACATCTTATGACTAATACGTTAAAAGCCTGTTGAAATACCTTAACATATCTTACCCCATCTGGCTATATCTGTCTCTCTGACGTACCTCCCAATGTTTTAAACTTGCCTTGATTTATGGCTTTATTTGTTTTGTAAAACTTCCCCAAACTGTTTCCAGTATTGGAAACAGTTCCTGGGCTAGGGTTACTCAAAATGGCTCTAGAACAAACTGTTTTACTCCCTTTAAAATACAGACTCTATTTTTTGCCCCTGACAGCCTACAACATGAAATCTCAGAGTAGACACAAAAACATCCATCTTAGGATGGCAAGCAGTAAGGTTCCCCTCCCTGAATATAGTGAATTCTACCTTTTAAAACTTGATTCTTCATTAGGCAGCCATGTTCTTCATCATCTTCTTGAAAGACATGTTTAACAATGGAAACACAAACAGTATCTCAAGATTACCCCCTGAAATGTATTCGGTATACTGAGAGAAAGGTGTATCTATTTCTGGCAATTGCAAACCTAAGATTTTAGGCACCAGGTGTTCAGCACCTTGGTATTTCCCCACAAAGACTGATAGAATAAAGTCAATATCCTGGGACATAAAGAAAATACATCAGAGGAACTATAGTCCCCAAGAGGCTGAGTCTCTGGCTGGAGTCAAACCTAGAGAGTTCTTCCAAACAATGTTATTCCATTGGTTTATTTGAGCTCATTTTATTTCTCTTCCAACCAAAGGCCTAACAAATATTAGCAGACTATTTTAAAAGGATGCATTTAAAACTGGAAAGCATGTACATGATTCTGGAATAAGTTAAAAATACCTAAATTTATTTAAACCTCCTATTCTCTATAGCACACTACATTTGGTTTATTTTTCATATATGAACATACTGAGTCACACAATTTTGGGCATTTTCATCTATTAACAAAAGCTTTCCTATTATAATTAATTATAAATGATTTTCTCCTTCATGGAAAAGAGGCAGAACCAGATTAGTGAGAGTACTTGACTTTTAAACTGTATGAGAGAATTAAAAAAAAAAAAAAAAAGAATGTCACATTAAATCTATCCAATCGATTTTATGTTTCTGTCTTGAAGTGTTGATTTCAAATAAGGCCATTGGTTTTTATATTTTCCTTAATCTGGTAAATATTAGATTTATACTTTAAATCTTCTCTTGAGAACAGGCTTTTCTGATCATGTTATTTCTCTTTTGTTTTTCCAAGGTTCCTGACACAGCGCCTGCCTTTCCTTTTATCATCACCTCCTCTGGGTCTGGCTTCCTCTGCCCTCTCATTTTCTTGTCTCCCACTGACTCTGTGCTTCTCTTATCTCCACAGCTTGCTCCTTGGGCTTCCTTTTCAGCATCTCCTGTCTTCTTTGAACTTCAGTTCCTGACCACATTCCATTCCCCTTTCCTCCTACCTATCTCACTGCTTATCAGAATCCACATAGAAAAACAGGACAAACAAAATCACATGACATCATAAGTAAGCGTTTGAGAGATCTCACGCTCGTTTTATTAAAGGCAAAGAACATGATATGAAATGCTGAAAGTGGATCATTGTTAACGGACTCAGAAGTCAATTCTAACACTATTAAATGTAGGAGATGGGGGAGGGGCCACAGCAGGGATACAAATAGAATAAATTGTAATAAATGATAACAATAGCAAAAAAAAATATGCCTGAAGTTCCTCTTTTTCATCTTGTAAAATGTATGATGTCTTGAATTTCCTGTAAGTTTAACAGTAAAACAGAACAAAAAGTTTTCAAAATATGAATAAACAATTTCAGTTTCATAAGGATAATAAAAATTAGTGTTAGAAAAAAATTGCAATGTTTTAGAGCACAAATCTAAATTGGTCACAAAATTAAAAAACCTGGAGAAATTTCCATTTGAGTATTTACTTTGGTTAGTTCTTTTTTTTTTTTTCCTTTTGCCTGGTCAGAAATAACTAGGAAGTGTGTAGTCAAATTCCCTAACTAAGCGCTTCACTTTTTAAAACCTGTAGGCTCTAAATAGTACTTGAGTACTGGCAAAGCACATTTCATTAATAAATTTATTTTTAAATAAATTCATCTTTTCTAATTGACACGTGAATAAAAATACATACAGATGGATTAAGAAAACCAATAAAAACAATTTTTTCCAGACTCAAGCTCCATATATTTCAGCAAACTTCTATATAATTAGAGTGGCCATTCCTTCCTAAGCCATGCCGCTTTGCATAGGGTTTTATACTTTTTCGATCAACTACATTATCCATCTATCTACCACATATCTATCTGTCTGTCTGTCTATCTACCATCTATCAATCAACCTTATTTTATTGTTCTTGGTATTACCATTTCAATACCTAGAATGTTTAATTCATTATCCACTATAAAAAAGGATAAATTATAACAGAGTTAAAATTAGAAAAATAAATAAACCTCTTCCATGGCTCATGTGTCTTTTCTCATCACTTGATGTTAACCTGTCTTGATCTCCCTTCTAAATTTTATGCTCTTAGACCTGTACACACATACATACACACACACACACACACACACACACACACACACACACACACACACACATCATACTATAGGCTAGGAACCAGTTTTAACTCCCATGAATGAAAACCTCAGCAAGATCCTTTGGACATTCATTTTTAAGCAATAATATGTACTTTTCAAGATAGAAAATGTCCCTCGGCTCTTTGTGAAACAGTCAAGTTTTCTTGAGGGAACTGGTTACTGCTTAGGTTCTCTCATCCGACAACCCTAACTTGTTCACAATTTATGTCGTGGAATGAACCAACAGCGCTAAGTTTATTAAAGCAACAACTCTTTTTGAAAAACATTCTCAAAATATCTTCATACATCACCAGCGTAGATAACTGACCCCTTCTACTAGCTTCTCTCACCGGTTCTTCGACCTCCTAGTTGCTATTGCTTATTTGAAAAGCTTTCCTGAAACAAGTGGAACAAACTGGTGGCTACTTTCTTCCCGAAACCTCAATGATGATGGAAACACCCACGCTCAACTACTCTGTCATCTCGTATAATACGTTAATATTTCAAATAATGAGAGCTGCAGAAGAAGAGGCCACTAACTATCTAACCACGTTAACGGAGATCCCGGTGGAAGTGGAGGAAATCCTGTGCCTCTTAAACTGCTGCCCCAGCCTGTGTTTGTACCAGCGGCATCCGATGGCAGTGGTACCGGCATTCTTAACCATATCCTCTCGTTGAATTGCTCTATCTTTGGTGTTTATTTAATGGGACTAGAAACACCATAAACAATGTAAGATGTGAATCACTAAATGTTGATTCAAAGGACAGTGAAGTGCAATGTTAGCTGAAACCTGTGAATTTCTCATGCGTCCATGACCTCTGCGCTTACAGTTTTCTTACACAGACTAAATGGACTTTGGGGTAGAGGAGGGTCTGGGCTCCATTTATGAATGATAAGAAGGAATGATGCTCAGAACTGTCTTCTTACACAAAAATTCACTGTTATGCTAGTTCCTAAACTATGGTGAAGACACAGACATATAACTTAGTTCAAAGGCAGAAAACCAGCACATGGCGATCCTCTGTCCCTCAGGCTAACCACCACGGTGCAGGGATCTAAGCTAGAGGGTTATGCTTGTCATATTTGACATCATTTGATAAGTCCACTTTATTTCTGTTAAGCCACCCTGAAAACTTGCAACATCGTACTTAAACATTTAGGAGAGGCTTAAGAATTGTTACAGGCCTGTCTGACAACAGCCACGAAAGTAAACGTGTCTGGAATGGCAAACGAATTCTTCTCGACCGCAGTCACACATTTGAGCTGTTCAGACATGTTACGATGGATTGAAGTGTCTTTTCCAAACACACGTTTTATGCAGAAGGTAGTTGCCCAAGTTTCTGTCATCCTGAAATGATCCTCCTTTGCTCCCTGCCTTGAAAGCATTCGCTGTGACACAACTGAAGTAGATGCTAGCGACTTGCTGCCACCATCCTCCGTTCGTCACGATTATATATTCAGCTAAGGCATGTGCTGGGGACCATCTGCGAGGGACATTGTTTCTTCCGTCCCTTGAGGAATAATATGTCTCATTTGAAGATGAGCCCACCTTGCTTTTTTGTGAAAGCAGGCATGTGCCAGGTGGTCGGCATAAAATAAACACAAAGAGGAGTACTGTGGGGGACTCAAAGACAGGGCTCTGGCAGCAAGCCTTCATGATGTTGCTGTGCTTTGCAACAGGTGGCAAATGCTAACACCCCCGTGTCATGAGTGGAGACAAGCTGGAGTATGAGTCACACTGAGTAGCTCAGATTCCACAAGGCACCCGGAGCAGATGTTTAGAAATGTCAATGTTCAAAAAAGGTAGAATCTAATATCACCTTGAAACCCTATCCTTGTCAACCCTTCTCCTTATTAAGGGCTGAACTGAAGTTGTTCACTGGAGCAAAGACCCTAGGACTGCTCAATACTATTTTTTTTCCTAAGTGACATGTAAACCTGCAAACTTTCTGAGAGCTCTTGATTGCAAGCTGCCAACAGACAAACTCACTGTTGGGTCAATTTTAACTAAGTGTAAAAAGGCATATTGATGGTCACCTTGAATATGAGAAACACCCGCCACCAACATTTCCCTGTTCTGAGTGCATCACATAGATTATAGTAATTACAGTAGAAAATGAAACCAAGAAAGAACACACTGTATTTTAACAAGGCCCGAGCCATCATCGCATGTGGCCTTGGTAACCCAGTGGTTCTAGCTGTGCTAATGGCACAGAATGATCAAAACAGCCCTCCGAATTAATTTCAGATTAAACCAAACGCAATAGGGTAAGTACTAAAAAAGAAACCCATCTGTGGACTTGCTATTCCCCAGCAAGCCTTCTTCACCTGTTTTCTTTTAGGTTTGATCAAAAGTATAGAGAAGTCCACTGAGTAACTTATAGATTAGAAATGTGAGCCCACAGTGGGTAGTCTCCAAATCATTACTAAGATAAGAAAATAAAGAATACATTCTCTTGAAGGTAAGTCATAGGGAATTTTGAAATGATACCGGGAGCTAGGCAGAAGAGGTATTTTCAAATTACCATTCATACAGGATAGATCTCTTAGTAACAAACGATTTCCATGCACTCTCCATGATAGCTGTCAAATGCTATGAAGCTGAGAAGTTGGCACGGTTAAACCTGTTAACATCACCTGTGATCCTTGTCCATAGTTAGTCTAAGACAGAAATACATAATGAGTAAACAAGGCTTGTGAGGGAGACCCTGCAGGTGGCTGTGGCAGGCGGGGAAGCAAACCGCAAAGAGAAGAGAATAAAAATCTCAGTTCAGATAGACTCTGTCAACCTGGACTAAGATTTGGGGAGTCTAATGGCTTGTGGTTTATTCCCAAAAAAATATAAACACAGTGTAATTAAAAAAACTGTTTCCCGGTATAATACAATCCCCAGTGCACAAGGAAGTATAATCACAGAAAAACTCAATCCAGGGTATATACATGGCGTTTCTTCCAAGAAGATGGCTTTTACAGATAGGCTACCTGTGCTGGCTTAAGGGGCTAAGGAAAGGTTTGGCCTCGTCTTACTCATACAGATAGTGAGGGTCAGCTGGCTATTAGCCACCTCTGGTCCTGGCAGTGGGAACTTGGGGAGACTCTGGCTATAAGGGACATTTAGATTACTAGCCACCTCCAGTCCTGGTTGCAGGAACGTCACTTGGCATGGCTCAACAGATAACACAGATCACCAGGCTGTTGACCACTTTCAAGTCCCCATGAATTTATATGCAAGAACAAGCTTTCCATCTTTCCCACCCAGAAAGACGATCCTGTGTGCGTGACATTCCTGGCTGCTCTAGAGATCTGTAGGTGCAAAGACCTTCATGCTGAGCCCCAAATAGGCACACAGAATTAATTCAAATCTGCTGCCAATAGGCATATAGGCTTGATTCAGCCTTCAATCTGATCCCATGTCATCAGCTCACCTCCTACTCCAGAACATACTTATGGAATTCTCAGCTTACACTGTTCCTGAATCTTTGGATTTAACACTGGATTTTTTCAAGGTGTGTCTCCAATATATAACAAATTAAAAAAAAAAACAAAAACAAAAACCAAAACTTTAAGCAAACTCTTGCCTTCACTGAGGCTGTTTCTATGTTTAGTAAGCATTATGTAACCTTCATTCTTCAATGATGCTAAGTAGGGCAGTCCCATGTTCTTACTGTCACTCCTGAATTTTCAAACAAATTTTAACTATATCGCCCTTCAATTTTTAGATATAATATTGAATAGCCTATTAGTCAGTGATCTATATGAACTTCAAAGATTCTTCACCTATACATAGAAATGCTTATTATTAAAAAATAACATGTTGTCTCCAGCAAGGAGCTCACATAAATGAGACTAGAGCATGCATTCCTTCCTAGACACTGTCTCTATGCCTACTGTCCTAGAGTAGAGGGGAAACTTTGCTAAATATTTGCATCAAGCAGGGAATCTTTTCTCCTTTAATTGGATAATAGGAAATTTCATCAGCTGTTGGGAGAATAATCTCCAGGCTGCCCCACAGGCTTAGGAAAGTCAATAGGAACCCAGTATCCACACATATTATTCGAATTTCAAACATCTTACTTAGACCTCAAACTGAAGTTAATCCCATAATCACACAGGGAAATAATCCATAATGCCATGTCTCAGAGTAATTACGATGACATCACCTTGCTATTTTTGAAGGAGATTTCACAAAGTACATAATCCTATGTCTGATCTGCAGTGGTCCCTCAGAATGAGCGACTAACTAGGTTCCCTCTGCTTTGTTGAATGACAGATTTATGCATCAGTTGTCTGCAGTGATGCACATTGCTCTATATGCTGCTTAAAATGACACATGCTCACTTTTATTTGTGCATGCAGATCAGTTTTATATAAAGATTTTGAGATATTTTGGTTTAAAAGACAGAAACATGTTGAAGGGTTTATAGATCATTTTGCTTTATTCTTTGAAGTAGTCAAACTTATAAAATATCTCTACAAATCATTATCTGATCATTGACACAAGAGGATGTTCTAAACTCCCTCCTTCTTCCTACTCTCCCTTTATACCTTGTATATTTCAGATACATGGTTGAGGTATTCTTTTATTTAACTTATTTATATTTTCATTAATTACAGTTTATCCACTTTGTATCCTAGCTGTAGGCCCATCCCTCATCCCCTCCCAATCCCATCCTCCCTCCCTCATCTCCTCCCATGCCCCTCCCCTAGTCCACTGATAGGGGAGGTCCTCCTCCCCTTCCATCTGACCCTAGCTTATCAGGACTGGCTGCATTGTCTTCCTCTATGGCCTTTAAAGGCTGCTCAGCCCTCAGGTGGAGGTGATCAAAGAGCTAGCCACTGAGATCATGTCAGAGACAGCCCCTGTTCCCCTTATGAGGGAACCCACTTGGATACTAAGCTTCCATGGGCTACATCTGAGCAGGGGTTGTAGATTATATCTATGAATCACTAGTAGACAAAACACACCATATATTAGCCATAGTATCCATCATCACTCATCCACTATTAAGGACATCTTTTAGATATTTAACAATAATTTATTTTACTCTCTCTCTTTCTGTCTGTCTCTCTGTGTGTTTCGCACATATGAGTTAGCATCAAACTCCCAAGAGCTGGTGCTACAGAGCTTGTAGGACACCTCATGTGGGCACTGGAAACCAACTCCAGCCTGGTGGAAGAGCATGAAGTACTCTTAACAACTGAGACACATTTTTAGCCCCAGGTTACTTTGAATAAAGAGTGACCAACTATTTACATTAAACTGTTTTTCCGTGATGAAAAACCTCAAAAACAACAAAAGAAAGTATTTACTGTGATAAAAATGATTTATAACATTTAATTTCCTGACTGGATCTTAAAGAAGGTTAAATGTTATTAACATGGAATTTCAGAGTCTATTTAACAATCTTTTCAGTCCCAAATGAGCTACTTTTAAAAATAATATTGCATGATACTGCAGATATATAATCTACATACATCTACTTTGAATTGTTTTGCAATATGTATAATATTTTGTTTCATATTCATTACAGATGCAAAAGTATTTTCAAATACGAAAACTAGAATACTGAACAAAACATTTTAAATATTAAAATGAACTGGAAAGAATTCCTTTGATTCTGAAGATGAATTAAAGGAACAAAAGAGTTGGTTAGTCCCAGCCAATTATGAAAAGAAGCCTGTGTGTCTTTAGCATCGTCAACAGGGATTAGACACAGTATGAGAAGTGGTTTAAACAAACCAACACACATGACTTCATGGGGGGGGGGCGGAGATCTAACAGACACAGCTTCATCCGGTGACTAGTGGCCGTCAGCAGAGAAGTCATAAATCCTGCTGAATGTGTAAATCATGGGTTTGACACAATGAAATCATGAACTATGCCTGCCAACTCCCTCCCCAAGCCCCGACTCTGTCAGAAATCTGACAAATCCTCAGCACTGACTTAAAATACACTACCCTTCCAGAGTGCCAATACCACTAACAAGAAAAGTCGAATTTGTCATGGCCTTTAGGTGGCGAGGGGTCAAATCAGTGTGTGGTGGCACTGTGGCTGGCACTTGGAAATAAGGACATTCAGTGAATGTGAGGTATGACTCTTAGTCAATCCTGGTCACGCACCAATGCTAGCAATAAATGGTTCTGCTTGCTGTAGATCATAGATACTTCTTCATACAATCTGTTTCGTTGTCTTCTAAATCTAAGTTGTTCTGAACACGCCTGGTATCCCTTAAAGCACCAGAATATTTGTGTGGCTATGCATCGGATGAAGGACACACAGCACGAGGTGTGGAGAGAATCCACGTGACACAGACCCGAATTCTTGGCAGACAGCCACTCTCTTCCCTATGGCCCACGCTGCTGGAGCGCTCTTAAATCACTTCTCTATGGATGGACAAGAGCACAGGATTCCAGGCTTTGTTTCATTTACTTATCTAAGAAATGATGGCACCCTCAAAGAGCACACCACCCCCATGAGGAAGGGGGCTTATTGGTAGTGGAGTAAGCAAAGACAGATTCAGCTGGGCTAAAATTATAATCTCTGTGCGCAGATTTCCAATACCCCGAGGAAAGGGACAATGATAGGGCAGATTTAACAAGTGAGGGAGACTAAATGATCACTTTGAGAACATGATGGGTATGTGCGTGTTGCTTCTCTACTCTGACGAAATACTCCAGGAGAACAAATTTAAAGGCTGAAGCATCCTTTAGGGTCACCGTTCTGAGGACGCGCACCGTCAGGACAGGGGAGCAATGGCGACACTAGACACAGACACTTGGGAAGCAGAAGACAAAAATGCTTGCACTTCGCTGGCTCTCCTTTGCACTCTGGGATCCCCACCCACCGAATAAATACATGCTACAGGGTGGGTCTTTGCATGTCAGTTAACCTAGATAATCTCTCACAGACAGGCCTAGAGGTTTGCTCCTGAGGTGATTTTAAATCTTATCAGCTTGAGAATTAATATTAACAGTCACAGAATAAATGAAAATAAAAATGAACAAGTACGGGTCTTCTCAAATCATTGGAATCTTGCTCTTGCCTTGTGCTGTCATTTGTACCTCGGGTTCAGGTCACTCAGCAGCTCACTGTTAACTATGTCACTAAACACTAAGTGCCTTGGACAGCATGTCTACCCTCCCTGGCTGGTTCTGTCAGCCCTCTGACTCCCTTTTCGTGTTCTTTAGCTTCCTGTTGCACTCTGGAAATCCCGAGGTGAAGTGTCTCCCACTCACACCGTGTGTTACAGACCCTGGTAATTCTAAAATCCCTCCGTGTGCTATAATTTCCTTTATACCCACTGGAATTCCTGCCCCTGAATTTCAGCACAGATGGACTGTTTTGAGGTTTTTCTCAAATCCATATCCACCAAGAGGATTCACACCTCAGTTAGGTTTTCCCAGTGCTGGGGGGAAATGCTGATTACTATTCTCAGAACAGCAGACTCTAGCGCCTGCATTCTCCCTACCCAGAGACACTGGCTCGGTGACACATCAGAGGCCAGATCATATCAGGCTCCATCCCTAGCAAATGACAGCTGTGGTCTGATGGTGACCATGGCAATGATGACTGCCCAGGATCTCTGTGCTTGAGTCGCATTCTGTGTCCCCTTTAATTAAAGCCAGGCATCTAATACCATTTTACAATACAGCTCTATACCCAACACGTGTGTTAGAACTAAAAACTAGGAAGTCCACTCCATGTCTTATTTAAAGAGCAGAGAAGAAAAGAGGATTTAGAAGAGAGAGAGAGAAAAAAAAAAAGATGTCAAGAAGAATAGGTTGTGCTTATTCAGAACTCATAGAAAAAAGTCTTTGATAAAACTGTTCTCCCTTTGTGCTGTGATAAGTTGATCTTACTTTACATCTTCCCAGTGCATTTTTGCCTTCAATTACCCACCTCATTTAGCATGCCTGGCAGCACACAACAGAGGAAACAGCAGACGCTGGGGAAGACCCATCAATACCTTTCTTGTTTGCCCCCTTGCCTTAGTGCTCTGCTTAGATTTTGCTTTCAATGGACTTTTCTACCCCATGACTTACAAGCCTGTCTTGCGTTTGTATGTCAAATTTCTAACTAATGATGCTATTTAAAGTTTAACAAGAGAGATTAGTTAAAAGCAATGCCCAGTCCTTAAGGTAATAAAGCATTTCCCTTTGAGCCGTAAAGGAAGATAGAAATGCCATTGCTGCCCTCTCTCTCACACACACATTAATATCAGAGGAATGAGTCCCCCCCAGCTTGATTCAAGGAGTGAACCATGTGACAGGCTTGAAAGAACCACATTATATATACTGAAAGTTACTTACCAGTTTCTTGTTAGCTTTAAACTTTCTCAAAATTGCTTTAGACTACATAAACACTACTAATTTTTCTAAGACGAATAAAGTCATATCTGTAAGTTTACATTCATGACCCTCTGCATTTTAATTTTGTGCTTAGATGAATGGTAAGCACACATATGCCTACAATCTAAGACTAAGTTGTGATGGATAGCAAGGAGATTGGAAGTTGTCTTTTGTATTCATTTATACATTTATTCATTGAAAACAAAATATTTACAGCTAAAATTATATTTTCACTCAGAACTAAATTTTATGCTTCTAATGTCAACTAAAATGTAACCTCCTTTAAGAAAGTTTGAAGTTGAAATTTATACCTATTAATGATGATTTTAATTACTAGCGTAGCCCTATATTCTCAGAACATCAGGATAATAGACCAAAATATTTTAACAGTCTACTAAAAGGCATCACACAATGAACAGGGCAGTGGTGAAGGGTTAAGCCAGAGGACAGCAAGGTGAGCTAGAGTTTTACATGGTTGTGAGACATTCATGGTAGATGCTGACAGCCAACTTTGGATTCTCAGTAAGAGCACTGTATGCTCTTAATCACCCATACATTGTTTTAACCCTGAAATACATGTTTAAAATACTAACAACAATAATACAAGATACTTCACGCTTGGAGTGATAGCAACATACCTCTGGATAAAAGTACCAGGTTTGTGTACTGAGCAAAATCACTACTGAGGCATAGTGGTTGAGAAACCTTACAATCCACCTTCTCATCTTCCATTACTTTAAGAGCTAAATCCATGTAAGTCATGTCATTCACAGGAGGTTAAAACACATGTGAAAACATTTTTAGGGCATGGTGGCTGAGTGGAGTTAAATTCAATTTGTTCTTCTCTTTATGACTTTGGGGAGACCGGCGCCTCTGGAAAAATCTCATTCATCTGTGGATTCCTGAAGCAGTAAAGTTGCAGTTCAGTTACTGAGGTTGTCTAGTGAGTAGCGCATTAGCATGGAGCCCGAGATTCCCAACAGTGATCTGTTTGTGGGAGACACCAATACAAAATAACCCAAGAAGCAGGTTCCATCCAGAATCTTGTCTGCATTCCCCAGACACCTTTAGGAGCTTTCTGACAAAGTTTCCACACTCCAGGTCAGTGTGTCACCAGGCAAGCTGTGAGAGCTACACAAGTCAAGTTTGTGTGCAATCAGCTTTTCACAACTCAGAACATCCATGGCAGTTTACCTCTCAGTGTAGCTAGTTGGCACTTGAGATCACCAGCAAAGTCATTTTAAGCTCTGTGGCCTTCTATGATTAATTTGCTCTGCAGATAAGAATAATAATTGAAGGTGGTCCCACAGTCGAATATTGAGATCAATAACCTTATGAGGCTATTTAACTCTAAAGGGGTCAAGCTGATTAAGAGTAATGGCTCACTTTTACAGTCACACTGGACATCGAGATTGCCAGCCGTGACCAGGAAGTTACCAGAATAAACAATGTATCCCTATTGTGGTCACTACTGAAGACAGACACTTCTGGGGAAAAGGGCTGCTCAAAGAACAGATGAGCAGCGAGGCCACGTGTGGGTGACCATACCTTGGAGGATCCTTTCCTAACAGCTTCATAAAGTGACCACACTCCACTATTACATTTGATTATGCCAAAAGAAATGACCACAAAGAAGAATATTAGGTGGAGTAGAACCATTTCATTGCTCCCAAAACATTGACTGATTCATTTGTCTCCTCTTGATCTCCATGGACTCATTCACTTGGTCCTTCTTGAAGTTTTAAATCTGTCCTCCTGTGAACTCTTAGTGATACTCGTATATCCTCTTACATTTTATTTTTAGGATGGCCAATTGGCTCACAAGAAAATATGTGAGCAGTGGATGATAGTCGCGTGTCCATCCTGAAATCTACTTGGGAAGCGTCTCGGCCTTTCCCTGCTCTTGGTGTCTCGTGGTGTGACCCTCACTCTGCTGCCATCCACTTTGGGTTTCTCATAGGCCTGAGATGTGTCCATCTGGACCTGCGTCCCTAAGGATGTTAGGAACTTGGCAGCGGGAAAATAATTTTTATCTCCACTGCTCTGGCTGCTTCTGTCAGGATAGTTTTAAAATCTCCCTCCAATTGTTAACTTTATGTTTGGAATTAAATGTCCATATGGTTCTGCTGTGAAAGAATATTTTTGCAGAAAACAACTATTTTAGATAGATAGATCCTGTCAAACCTGGTAGGGATTTCTAGACATCATGTTCCTAAATGGACGAATTTGGAGAAACACACATTGTTCTCTTCTTTTCTATCCCAGGATGTATTCAGTACTTCAATACTAGGAATTTTATGATATAGTTATTTACAAAACCTAAGTCATTCTTTCTAAGTATTTCTACCAATAGTCTTGAGCTAGTTCAGAAAATGAGAAATACTACATAAATAAAGTTTATATAAGCTTAAAACCACAAAATTGCCAATGTGAATAACGCTAAGTAAAGAGATTTGTTTTAGTGAGCCAGAGATTAGGCATATTTATAAATATTCATTTCATTGGCTTTTAAGCTCATCAGACAGTAGGCTGGTTTAGATTCAACTTAAAAAATCCAACATTCAAGTTAAAGGTTTTACAAAAATACCCCCTTCAAATTCCTCACAGAAGCAGTATGGTCCATACTATAAGCTGAACACAAAGTGATATGTATGAAAAATCATGGGAAAATGAGAAAAACAAGTCCAAAACTCTTTGCTTTTAGCCCCATAACAAGAAACAGAAACAGAGAGATCTGAATTCTGCATGTTAAGTACTGGGCAGAATTAAGTATCCCCCAGACTACTGTGATTGTCCAAAATTTAATATGTAACAACTACCTGGAAAAGTTATGTTTTGTTGTTATTTATTGAAAAATATATTATAAGAATAAAAAAAAACCAGACCTCAAATAAATTAAAAAATTTTAACGAGTCACATTCTTTTAGATGAGGTCACATCGTAGCTCAGGCTAGCAAGGAATGACCTCATCAGTGCCGTCTTCAGGAACCCACCATCTGTTCTCCCTCCACTGCCAAACTGGTGAGAGCATATGTACGAGGCTCCACAGAGCCTGTCTAAGTAGTTCGTTTGTCAAGTGAACCAATTCTTTCACATGGTTTTGGTACATGATATGTGGCGATCACACACATGTGTGCAGGATACAGTCTTTAAATCAAGCCTAAAGTTACTGGCCTTTCGGCACTATTTCAAAACATCAACGTGCATATTCAGAATAGATGCTATTAAACACAAATTCTCCAGTGGACTTTTCTGTTTGTAATGACCACGGTCGAGCCGATTTTGCTCCCATTAAAGATCGACTCGCTGCAATAAATAATTCAAACTTTCTTTGTTTATAACTACATTCAGAATGCGTAATGCAATTATCACTTGCAAACATCAACTTGCAATGTTGTCTGAGAGGGAGCACAAGCTGAAGGAATCATGAATTAAAAATTAAATACAAAGGTTTATGACTGCTTGATTGGCCTAATTGTGAGAATGTGTCTCTTAATGAAAAGGACCTGTGTTCATCAGTGAACATGAACTGTCAAAACTATGAATTAGAGTTTGTCATTTCGCATGCTCACCAATCAGGTACAGCCAACAGCATGTTCCTTCCTTACACTTGGCTGTGTGTACTGTTCTAGGCTTCAGTGTGAATCACTCACATATCCAAATGAAGTTTCTGTCTCCATTTATCTTTCCTATTGTATTGGGAAGAATAGATCTAACTAAATCTTCTAAGAGGCAAGGCTTTGGGGGCCACAGCCCAAATGGAAGCATCAACTTAAAAAGTTCACTCTAGATTTGCTTCTGTTATTATCATCCTCATTTTTGAAGACACCAAGAAAATATCACATAATACCATATATATCTAAGGGAGACTGAGTGTTAGCACGAGGGCTTGGGTTTATGACTCAACAAAACAAAAATAAGTGGTCCCAGAGTCTAAATATAAAAATCTGGCAGCACTATAGAGCCTCCAAACGACTTCCGATGATGCCAGCTTTATACATACTTAAAGGGAGCAGTTCTTATCTCTGACAATTTGTTGTCTAACTCCTACTCCCAAGCACTTCATGAAAGTCAACTGAATGCGAATTAACGCTCTTTATAATCTCATACGTTTCCCTCTCATTTTCAGCGAAGGCACTATAGCAATCAGGAGTTATTAGAACCTGAGTGAATGTGGCGATAGGCTTCTAATGAGACTGAAAACAACGGAAAATGTCACATAGTTTGAAGCACACATTTCTCCGAGGATAAACATACAGTGTTATATTTGATACACATATTAATTAAGATCAAATAAAACTCATGTTTATCAAATCCTATATACTTAAAGTCATCATTGGTTAGTTATCCAGACTAAGCTCCAGAGACCATTATTTTCATTTAAATTTCACGAGTAGGCAAATCTAAATGTCAAAACTTAGCACAGTGTTTAATGAGTGGATAAATACTGGAGAGCGTAGCTCCTGAGGCCTGAGAAAGTCGTTATTAGGAGCTTACCACTCCTGGTACCTGACATTTACTTGTTTTTTTTTTTTTCTCCATATTCGTTTTATTTCTTATTAAATATCCTCCTGCTTTGAAGATAATCTGTTTAATAATAAAGAAGGAAGAAAGTTTTTTTTATTGAAATTTACTTGGTCAAAATCATTGGTAGCATTTGGTCTGCATTCTAGCAATTCATTGTAAGACTGACAACAATTAAGAGAAAGACGTAGGAAATATGCAGATATGGTTAGTCTCTATACAGATGAGAAGCAGAGAAGAGAATGGAGAAAGAGACACATGAAGAGGGAGAAGGAGAGGGAGAAAGAGAGAGAAGGCAAGAAGGGATTCATTTACTATGGACTTGCAAAGTGGAGAAAGTCCTCAATGAATTTTATACTAAATACCCAAGGTATATACGCAGGCTAAAGAGCAATTATTGATTTTCTGTCTTTACACATTTACCCTAACACATTATTGCAGACTGAAGTTGTTGTTATTTATTATCAAACTTCAGTCTATGAGATCTAAACACTGTGGGAATGTTCAAACAACTGGCATTTAACATGAGGGGTGGTGTCTTTTTAAATGATTCCTCAAGGAAGTTGATAAAGTCAGCATGTTCTGTGCCAGACTTCTCTGGGATCTAGCCATTTACGCTCTATTGCTACACACAATTGCAACCATGATATACATGGGTGTATATATATTTATATATAAAATCACACAAAAAACAAACTCGATAGCAACTCACATAGATACATTTCAGACTTGGATCTGATTAGTCAAATGTTAGGGCTCTCTTAAGGTGGCGGCTTTCTACTGAGAGTGTGTGAAATAACTTGTGAAGTTAAGGTTCATATAAATGTGAACAAAGCTCATGTAAAAAACACCTAAGTGGTTTCTGATTAGGCTAAATCAAAATATGTATGAATCTCCAAATATATATCCACACAGCATTTTTCCCTTAAAAAAGTGTTTGTTTATGTTGGATGATAGACTTGGTATGTTAGGTTTTCTATCCCTCCCACAGATAAGGGCGGGTCATGGGGTTCACAGTACAAGAACTAGTCTATTGTTGAAGACATTGTGACCCATTTGGTCTATATGAACAAAGAACTGGGGAGTGTGTAGGACACGCTTTAAATAAAAACATCCAGCTTTTGAGAACGATCTACTGTCTTTAAGGTACAAAATAGTTCCAATCATTTTACTCAAACTTTGCATAATATCAATTTTTTATTAATTTCTTTTAGCATATGCTAGGATGCAGAACTGTCCAGTTGTCTTGGAAACAGAAATTAAGATGGTCCTCTCAAGCAGTGATTTGTGAGCAAACACCTGAGAAGTGCTTCTGTCTTCGCTCAGCAGTTGGAGACTGCTCCACAGCACAGTGCCCTTTACAGCTCCCCAACATGGACTGGGTCATCCAGGGTTGTCTGCAGGCCTATGTGTGACCTCACCTCCTATGTCTGGAGGCACCACTTAGAGTGGGCGGGCTCGGAGAGACAGCAACAGTCATCATTGTGTCAGGAAAGTAAAGCTGGCTAGAGAATGCCAAGGATGCCACACAGTGGCAGAGAACATGGAGAACACAATGGAATCCTGCTGTGGGTGGCTGTGTAGAGGCCACAGATGGCCTTGTCCTCATCCTTCTGTTCTGGCTTCAAGTCCCCATGTCTCAGAGCTCACTGTCCCAGCACCATACCTCAGAGTACAGGGTGGCTCATCACCACAGCGTGTGGGTTCAGGGGCATGACTGACCTCCTGACATCTGGGGTGAACCCAGCTACCATCTATGCCAGCAATGAGATTAACCTGAGTGACTGTGAGGCCTGTGCCTTTGACTGAAGCTACATGCTGACGCTGTAAGTGGATACATTGCACCTACCTTGTACCTTGAGATTATCAGTGTTGAGGAAGACACTTCCCCAGGCACCGCAAGTATGCTGAGAGGCCTGGATAGTAGCACTACTGCCCCAGCTCTGCCATCTGTGGCCTCCGCTATGATATTCAGGGAAACCTTCTGATGAAAATAGATTTTGTGATGCATGCTAGTGAATGGGAACCATTGTCTTTGAAGTCAAGCCCCAGGTCCACATAGTAAACAAAGGGCGGGCATGCTTTTGCTGATCTTGCAGCAGGTGCCTACCCAGCTGCTAAAGTGCCTGCAGACTCATGCAGGTCACAGAGGAACGTCAGGAGCTGAGATGCGTCATGAAGGCCCCAGACCTTCTGTAACTTCTGCATTTTTTTGCATCTTCCTGTGCTTTTCTGACCTCTCCGAGGCCTCCCTCAGCAGTTTGTTCAACCGAGGTGTGGACTTAACACTCTATTCACGAGCATTTTTCTGAAACCTGAGGCGTGCCCCTAGATGGTCCAGCTCACTGGCTGCATGACAGCACTTTCTTGGTGACACAGCCACTACGGGAACTTTTATCGTCTTAGAGAGACCACTGATCCTTCCAGCCCCGGCCTCCCTGACTAAAAGCAGTAAAAGTGGTATTTCTAGAGGGACTGAAGGTGGGAAGGAAGGGAGAGGGAGAAGAGGAACAAAGTGAAGGGGGGGGGGTCGAGTCAGGCAGAGGGAGAGTAAGAGATCCTCAGGAATTGTTGGGTCATGAGCCGAGACTGTCTATAACAGGCATTTTTGGATTTTAAGAGCTCAGGGGTTCTTCTCATAGTTAAGTAAGGTTTTCCAGGTTCTAATAGAAGTTGGCGAAAGTGAGGATACACCCTTCCAGATCTTGACACCCATTCCTCTAGCAGCTGCCGTTTTCACCTTCAGGGTTTATTTTCATGTATGGCGTGAACTCTGGAGTTCTTACTTTCAAATAATGTCACCCTTTCTCCTTAGAGCAATTGAAAAGAAAAGAGAACAATGAAACACTTAATTTTGTGAAAGACGAGTACTAGTAACCAGCAGCAAAGAGAAAAGTAAGGTGCCCTTGAGAGCCTTCCACGTGTTAGGGAGAAGTGCAGGATGATCCTTCTCCCTAACAATCAATACTGTTGGAAATATCAGATCAGTGGAGCATCCTGAACACAGCCAGAGTCAGAACACATGGCCATGCCACCGTGCAGCAGAAAAGACATCAGAAATGTCAGCTTGCCACACGCAACACGGAGATCCACTTGATATCACTTACAGAGAGCTCCTCACAGGCAAAGAGGTTGCTAACGAAGGGGCCATGGTTTTTATTAGTGACAAGCACCCATCCATCCTGGAACTCTTTGTCTATGGTTAGCTCATGGATTTTCTTACCTCTACTGATACCTCTACCAAACTGGTGCGACTCACAGACACCTGTGTGCCATCTGTCTCTGATGCATTATCGATGAATTTTGAGAGTATGGTGGTTCAGTATTGGTCTCCAAGCCCTTTGATAGTCTGTAGAAGTATAAAGTTTTCTGAACAAACAGTGTTAAACCTTGTCTTCCGGGTATGCACCAGCATCATCGAATAAGGAAGCGTGAAAAGGTATTATGGATTACACACATAAAGTTAGTAAAATCAGGCTACATATTATATATACATTGGTTTCTGTTTTACATTTTTCCCTCTAATTTTGGAACAATTTTTGGTAGGGAAGTCATTGTGAAACTACTACCAAATTCCCTTGAAATTGGAATAATTTATATGTTTCAATCATGTCCATCATATAATTCCAACTCTTCCTGGGCCTTTGGTATGAATCTTAATGGAAGGGCAGCTGCCAACAAGGCTTAGGACTTGACAAACCCCAGAACCCTCAAGTTGTCCTCTGACCTCCACACTGTACTAATACTATACATGCTGGCCCTCTCTCTGGGTTTCAACACTAAGAGTTAAAAATATTTTTAAGAAGTTTATGTTTCTTTCTGCTTCTTTAGTGAGGTTGAATTTCATATTAATTTTTAAAATAAATACGAACGCTCTCCATAATTTCATATTGAATATATGGCTTAAATCATCTCTGTTTATAATGGGGATCAACATGCTAATATTTGATTTCTATTAAATTTATATGCCTAGACACCAACAGGCACAAAGAGGACACTTTGATGATTACATTGGTATGACCCACAGGGAGACATAAATCTACCCTGCTGTAGGTTTTAAGAGACTCCAGTACCATCCCTGATTTGGAGGATTTCTTATGCCTTCATGAATACTACTTTTAGTTCTAGAGATACAGAGCTTTCTAGGAACCAGAGACACAGCTGGGTCCGTGAGATGCTTGCTTTGCAGGCATAATGACCTGAATTCAATGCTCAGGTGCCACAGTTAAAAGGCCATGCATGGTGGTCCTTGTGTAATGACCTCTGCATCGTTGAGGTTCACTGAGCAGCCATTTCAGCATACCTGAAGAGTTCCAGGGTAAGCGAGACTTCCTCTCTCTCTCTCTCTCTCTCTCTCTCTCTCTCTCTCTCTCACACACACACACACACACACACACACACACACACACACACCTGCACACATAAACAAACATGGAGGATTTTAAACACGAGACAGATGAGAACCCTAACCTGATTTTAAATAGAGAAGCTACATAAAAAAGGATGGACACGTTGTGCTTTCCCAAAACTGGAGACTAGGTGTGATGCATGACATGCACCAAGCTTCACTGCTGCAAGGTAAGGAGTTCAGCTTGAGGACTGATCCACGTGCTTGCTATGCTCGGCTCCCTGATGACTGACAGCAAAGGGGCCCAGCGTTCTGTCATAAATGCACTCAGGCCCAGGTAATGGGTTTCTGTTTGTTTTGTTTTGTGTCAACATCCCTGGCATTTATTTCCCATTACGTTGATAAATGCACACTGATTCTTGTCCTCTGTGTGATCCTCTGGCTGAGCTATGAGTCTGGAAGTCTTACCTCTCTTAGATAGAAGCCAGCTATTGCAGAGGAGAGTTGGGCAATAAACACTATTCTCATTAAAAATGCTCGGGACTGTGCAATGACCAAGAGTGAGAAAAATTAGTGAATTCACTACGTTTCAGCTGGAGAGGCTCTGCCATCATTGCTTATTTCTTCTTCTTGCTGCTCAGACTCCCGTGGCTATTCTGTCGCATGTGCATATATGAGCCTCATTTTCACACCTCCTCACCATTCCTGGGGACGAACAGTCTCCATCAGGACCCCCTTATTGTTAAATTGGACAATATGTTTACCGCTCGTACAGCTGAAAACTGTAATACAATGTACAAAGTACATGAGAAATGTTTGCTCTCACTCTCATAAAATAAATAGCTATCAGTGGTTTGATGTCTTTCAATAATTTGCTTGAAATCAATGGTAACATCACAATGTGTCCCAAACAATGTGAGTTCTTAAATGGTAGCCACTCTTAGCCACGTAAAATAGGTAAATATACTGTCAGCGATTTTGTTCTAGGGAAGCCTTGTCACCTTTGAGACAAGTAATAAATAGCCTCTGCATAGAGAATAAAATCAAGGAAGAGATCCTGAGTCAGTCTCTATAGCATACATACAATGGAAGTCACTAATATGAGATGCAATACAAACACAAATCTATGCAAAATGGTTAGAACCCAGCTTAAGCCAGCTGTGGGTCAAGTGTCTATAACAAATTCCATACTGTTTGGAAACCAGGAGAACTATTTGCCCTATAACAGAGACATGAGGCCAGAACCATATCCCTCTGGGGTGGGGTTTTCACGTGTTTTAACCATGACACCCTTGGAACTAAGATTCCATTTATAATCAGCATGCTTGCAGGAAGGGAGCAGTTTTATATCAAGGTATGTTTGGAAACATTTGAACAAAGGTTTTTCTGAAAAATACAATCAAGCCTCTAACCGTGAAAAGAAACACAAGGCTCCAGGACGGAGATGAGAAGAGATAAATGTCCTTTTCAAACCTGTAAGCTGAGTAGGGGATGTCAAAAACTTAAAAAAATAGAATATAAATTATTTCTTAATAAAGGAAAACAAGCTATTTTGGGAGACAAATGACTAGTCACAAAAAAGCTGCAAGCTGAGATACAGCTTCTTTATTTGCAGCTAGACTCAGAGCTAGCTTAAAAACCTGTGTATTTAGAGCTTAGAAGAAGATAGCCTTACCTTCAAGTCTCTCACAGTGTAAAAAAAGAAAACACCGGATCCTGCATGTTCATGGCAAAATAAACCACCTCCACCACCTTCTTACCACTCTAAGCCTCTTAACTAAATACCATCAATAGCTTATAGTGTGACATACATGTGATCTAAATACAAGTGTTAGACATTCTAATTCACCAAAATTATAGCCATGCAACTGTAATGGAAGAAGCCTACCAAATTTTGAAAATATCATTATGATTCCTGTGAGACAGTGGTGCACTTATAATCAAACCACGTTTTTTTTTAATTTAATAGAAGCTAATTTTCTGTAAATTACAGAAATTATGCCATTACAAAGTTGCCAATATATTTTACATCTAATGAAATGTGAATCATTCAAGTAATTCTTGTGGAGAATTTATAGTTACGTATTCTTTCTATAACTGTAGTACGAATGACTAATCTCAGAAGAGATATACTTTAGAGGGATAAAGTTCAATTTCTCACAAAAAAGGTTGTTTTTTTTTTAAAGCATTTTAGCTATTGAATATCGGTTCTCTAACTCTTCATAGTTAGGGACTCTCACTAATTATCTCACCACTGGCTTCTGTCCATACATCCTCCTGCAAGTGTGGTATTCACATGAATCAATACTTCAACACAAAATTCCTTCCCTCATTATTCTCAACACTAGGTCCCATGTGCCTATAACCAGATAGAAGAAACCTTACCAAAAGCACGCTGTGCACTTAATTTATATTCGTCATACAGAAGGGAAATATATGTGTAAAGGGTTCGAATATACTTTTAAGTCATTTGTGGCAAGAAAATTCCTAAAACCATCCGTTCAGATATAATGATACAATTGGAATGTGTGATCAGATGGAATGAGCCAATCAAATGCATTCACTTTGCAGGCAAATATAGCTGGATTATATCAGACCACATAATTCAATATCAGTATGCTTCACCTTCTGGTATTCTGTAACCCTCAGATTTTGTGTCTTTAATTCAGGCTAACAATGTCCATGCACAATCGTTATAAATGTTGCAAATTTAAACTTTATGGGATACCATTCTGTCATAATCATCCAAGTAGGAACATTGTCCATAGTGTATATAAAATGTAGTGAAATGAATAAGTATTACGTCATCCAAATACTCAAGCTGTCCTAACTAGGTGGGGTATCTTAGTGGGCAGATCCCTTCAGAACAGACTTTTCCAAGTCTTTCTTTCTTCCCTCCCTCCCTCCTTCCCTCCCTTCTTTCCTTCATTTCTTTCTGCCTTTCTGTCTTTCTTTGAGACAGGGTTTCTTTCTGCAGCCTTGACTTCCAAGTCTCTTCCATGTTCACTTATTAGAAATGATTGGCCACACTATGGTCTGCTGTAACTGAGCCCACGGTGGGAAGACACTTCAGTTGCTCAGTCCCCTGGAAGGGTCTGTAGCATTCTTCAGAAGTGACAGGTGGATTCCTGTTTGTCTGACACAAGGTCTCACTATACAGCCCTGGCTGGTATGAAATTTGTTAAGAAGCCCCTGCAGATTTGGAACAAGTCTACATTTAAGGTGATGGACTCAAACTCTTCTTTGTGGCCAGGAACAGAAAACAGTCAAAGTTGTGGATGCTTATAGCGTGCACATGTCAAAATTTGAATTCGTAGCACAAACCTTGGCTACCTTCTATTTTATACACTTAATTCACAAAGGGAACATTTGAATTGGACAACTACACAGAAAACGTACTGAGTATTATATTAGATATGGTATATATCAGTGTTTGTGCTTATAACCTAATAGAAATAAGATAACGTACTTTGAAAATTACATCAAAATCCCACACTGGCTCTGTTTGGTATGATTGGGACACATTTACTATGCTGAATAGTGACATGGCTTCTGATTCATAATCTTGTTCCTATATTCACTCATGAAAGACTGAGGAGTGGAGATATCTCTTGAAAATCTATGTAAACCAGAACTACAAATGAGAAGGCGAATTTCATTCAGAAAACTTTGATGCTATCACTAAACTCTAGGGCAGTGAGCAGAGAGGAAAGTTAATAGGTCTTTATTTGTATAAACCTGTAAAAACATGGAGTGTAATGTACCTGTTGGACGTTTTGCTTCTAACCCTATGGAATATTGGCTTTAACATCAGGAAATGAGAAGCTGAGTAGGTAGGAAGGAATAATGACAACCTCAGACAGCTTCCCTGCCCTGACACCACGCAGGCCTTCTCTTTTACCTGCCACACAAAGCCTCCATTCTTCAAATCATGTAGCAATCCCAACCAAGACAGGACAGTTCAGAGACCAATATGCCAGTTACTCAGTAGGACCTCAAAATAGATAGAAAAACATTAAGAAGAAACAGAAGTAAAGAAAAGAAAAAAGAAAAGGAAAGGACAGTTCCACCATGTAAGGAGCTCTTGCCACTTCTCTTTCCTTGGGAAATAATTGTTTGTGAACATCTTGTGCTCAGAAAACTAACTTTTCCAGTTCATTTTTTTTTCCTAGTCTACAGGAACCCACTTCCATATACCTTCTCTATCATTCTGCCAGGCTCTCTAGCTCTGAATGAATGCACAAACAAAACTATATAACAGTTTTCTTTCACAAAAAAACCACTCTCTCACATAAGATATTTGCAGCCTCCAATAAGCCTGCATTCTTTTTTTTCTTTTTTTAATTTTTATTATTAGTTACATTTTATTAACTCTGTATCCCAGCTGTATCCCACTTCCTCATTCACTCCCAATCCCACCCTCCCTCCTTCATCTACTCCCTGCCCCTTTCCAAGTCCACTGATAGGGGAGGACCTCCTCCCCTTTCATTTGACCCTGTTTTATCAGGTCTCTTCAGGACTGGCTGCAAAGGCCTCCTCTGTGGCCTAGCTGGACTGCTCCTCCCTTCGGGGGTGGGGAGGTCAAAGAGCCTACCATTGAGTTCCTGTCAGAAATAGTCCCTGTTCCCCTTACTAGTGGAAACCAATTAGTTACTGAGCTAATTGTAAGCCTGCATTCTGAGACACTGTCTCAGAAACAGCCAAGAAGGCTCTTCTCAAACATGCGTAATGAGTGACCTGAGTCTCCTTTTGGTCTCTATTCTCTGAAGAACACTGATTCCCCAACATCTTCAGCTTTCAGGACAAAAATCTCCCATTTCTTCACTACAGTCAGTCAGAGATCAACACAAAAAGGCATATGGCTTATCATTCTTTAAGGTCCTACTTCAAAACTGGTACACAATTGGGTAGAAACAAGGTCCTAGGGTATTGATTCCCTGGAAAAACCCTGGAATAATGCTAGCCTCACATAGGTTAATAAAATTAACCTAAACCTGTCTTTATCTGCACAGAAATCTAAATAGAAGAAAAGGATCTAGCCTATGCTTGACTGTTCAGTCTTAGTCCCAGATCTTTATCACTGTGCAGAGTAGGGGACCCCAGACATGATTCAAATGCATCTTATCCAAGAGAAAAATGTCAACCCTAGATCCTCGTCTCCATGCACAGTGAAAACATAAGATATTTTCCTCTACAATTGGGAGTGCAGACAGAGTCAAACTGGAGTTATTGCAAAAGAAAACAGGAGGATTTTTGTATTTTCTGTCTATAAATTTGATATCCAGCAGAGTCTCACAATCATTTTATTTTTATCAAAGAAAAGTTCCTGTGGTTTAAACTAAATCACGTCTCTCCCTTCCCCCCCCCCAAAAAAAAAAAATCTGTAGCCATGGCTTTCTCAGTCTAACACTAAGAAACCAGTCTATCATTTCACTCCAGAATCTGGCCTCAGAGCCACAGTGGAGGAGACATTTCATTTCCTCTTGGTATCTCTTCATGAAAGTGAATTTCACCATACTGGTATTCTGAATAGCAATCCATTTTAACTCCCCTGCATCCTATAGTTTCTTTGGCCACTAGATTACCACCTTGAATTTTTTTGGTCAGTCTGTTATCTCTTAGGTCACAGATGCTACCCAGAGGAGGCCCTGCTTTGTAAGGTCACCGGGATGCATCCTTGCGAGGGGAAGTTTTTCTCATCCATCCATCTGATCCCCAACATGAGATGTCCTTTCATGTCTCAGCATCTTTGCTACTCACTGCTCACTGAAATCTTTTCCTGTGTCATTCTACATACATAAAATATGTCTTCATGGCAAGATGTATTTACATCTTCTTTGTTGAATTGATACAATGCCAGTGTGATGAACAAAACGGCAATAACTCAAAATCACAACCGACTACAATAGATTCCATCACCTCTCTTCACACATGGATACACTTAATGTTGACATTTTTTTTTTACAAAGAGATCACTAGTATAGCCTAGGCATCAAGTGCAGTTTCTCTTTGAAAACTTTTTCCCAGCCATATATGTCTTGGATTTCAGTGAATCTGTTGCTGCTTAATAATAGACATGTGTGGTTTATGTTTTCTCTCTCAAATATATCGTCTATTTTATGTGTTGAAAAGCATTCAGTTGATTCAATTTGAATCTCTGCAAGACCAAGAAACAAACTGTATGCATTTCAAGCATCACCATAAATATTGCTAAAAGGTCCTGTCTTGAGAACCACTGCAAAATAGAGACACCTCACTTTAAGGGTCCACACATGCTTAGAATCATCACAGACACAATTGTTTCCCAATGAACCTGTGTAAATCTTCTTATCTGTTAATATTTATACCTGGAGCTAGATTTACATCAGAAAAAAGCAGACCTGTGGTGTTGCATAGCTAAAGTTATTATATCAGAATTGATTTGAAATAATAACTGTCAGGTACTGGCATCTGGCATCTCATTTTATACTATATTTAGCCTTTCTAACTAGAAGAATGACTTCCAAAATCAGTGGCTCATGGGCAGCTATAAAGGATTGGTTGTAGAACACCTGTGCCTTGTGAATAAAGCCTAAGGCTCTGTGCTCACCAATGAGAGAGCAAGAATGAGAATAAAAGCAAAAGTGAAATATAACACTTATATATATTATGTTATATATATCATTTTAAACTAATTTTTAAAGGATATAATGATTAACGTTATCTTATTTAAGATAGACAGATAAATGTTGTTAGATAGAGAGACAGAGACAGAGAGACACAGAGATTCCTGAATGAGTTAACATCAAGATTTCATCTCATAATAGAAATTCACACCCAGGCTGAAAGAAAAAAATACATTCCAAGTTAGTGCAACCCAAAAGATATCTACGCAACTGTACTGATATCCAACACATGGTAACTTGAGCCACGTTATTTGGGAAGGATAAAGAAGGCACTATACATGAATACATAAAATGGTATCAAGAAGATATCATAATTATAAAGAAATCTGACACAGTATCATAAAACAAGTGCTACTGGAGATGAAGCGATAGATGGGTCTAGACACAGTAATTGTGGGTGACATCAATAGCACACACATATCAGCGAGTCAAATTAAATAAATGTCACCAAAGAAGCTTAAGTTACCTTGCCTCACTGATCAAAAGTATTTAGGAGAACTCTACAGAATATGAAACTTCTAGAAATCATATCCTCATTAGGACATAGAATTTCCTCCAAAAAATGCACCAAATACTACTGCAAAAAGCAAGTTCTAATAAATACAAAACACACTGTAGTTATTGTATGTTAACCAAACAAGTAGAAGACAGAAGCAAGAGAAACTCCAACAACTATTCAGATACACAGTTACTGGATGTCAAAGTTTTGAATGGCCAGCAGGTCACTAAAATAATCAGGGAGAATTTTAGAAAGTTAATCAAATTAAAATGAGCACAGCATACCTGAACCTTTGGAATAAGACAAACATAAGTCTGAAAGAGAAATTAATAACAAAGTTTCCTACTTAAAACAAACAAACAAACAAAAACTGAAGAGAATTTCAAATAAAAATGTATATACCCAAGAATGTACCTCAAGGTCATGAACAATAACATGTCAAACCTACAAATCAGCAGATTCTTGGTTTTTGTTGTGCAGCTGTTTCCCTTGGGGCCTTGACATGTTGAATGATATCTTGAATACCATGAGCTACTATTGCCCTCAGGAAACTCTTGGGGGATCTGTTGTCTGTAATGTTCTCACAGGGAGGAGCCTGGCTCATGAGCCTTTTGTGTATCATGGGAACTCATGAATTATATGAACCTTCAAGAGGTCCAGTTAGCCACACATATTTTGCCTAGAGGATTTGTGTGTTTGTGTGTGTGTGAGGGTGGTGTAAGTGTAGTTGAGTCAAGTACCCATCGGCATGCCAGTAAACTCATTGCTTCTAGGAGTTGGGTTTGGATACAATCTTTCCTTTTGTCTGCCTTGTTTTATCTAGAGTGAATATAATTTTTTTTTACCTTCCTGGGAAAAACGATGTTACAGTTTTCCTCATAATGTATTCTTCAGTGGTGTGGGCTCAAGTGGGATCGTGCTATTAAATACCATGATTTTCAGAACAGTTTCGGCTAACAAAGAAAAGCCAGCGAAAACCCGTATGTTGACAAGATATGTAAGCCTTAAATCCAGCCGTATGAAAAGCAAGCCAGGTCTGTGCTTGTGGGACTTAGACCTACACATTTCCTTACTCTTTGCTTCCTAGCAAACGTAATTAGGTAGAGAGAAAATACCCATAGGAGATTCTGGATAAATAAAATGAGAAAATAAACCAAGAACTTGGTATTCATAACAGTCTAAACAAAAATAAAATGGAAGGGAAAGGGGGCATGAAGGTCAGAGTAGGTTAGGAGCAAACAAACACAGTGGACCCAGTGAGGGATGTTGGAATCCAAAGGAAGGAATGGGACTCTTACGTTAGTTATTAAGTGATGAATAGCAGGAAAAACAGGGCACTCAAAATAAATAGAAGGCAAGAGTAGAAACTGCAGGGTGGCATACAGTTTCTGAATCTGGAATTTTATGTTGCTGTCTATTAGTATAATAAACCTACAAGAAAAGGAAAATAAGAAAGCCAGAATGAAAATGAGACCTTAGAGCGACCAAATGGATAGGACTGAATTTTGGAATAAACTTAGAAATGTTACAGTTATCATTCCAGCTAACAACTAAAGGCACAAATTAACATGTTTACTGTAGTTGAGATATGTCAGAAGTATTAGGAAAGGGAACCTATATCGGGCAATATATCTGGGAATGTTTATACATAAGACACACATTGAAAAAGAGGAGTAAAAACTATTGGCAGATGGCAGAGGAGGAGAACTCCCCTTCCAGTGGACTAGGGGGAGGGAATAGGAGAGAAGAGTAAGGGAGGGTGGGACTGGGAGGAGTTGAGGGAGGGGGTTTCAATCAGGATATATAATGAACAAATTATGAAAAAATTAAAATTAAAAAAGAAAAAGGAGTAAAAATAAAATCTTCTAAAATGTATTGAGATTTAAAAACTTAAAACAACACAGTAATAAAGAGATAATGTTAAGAGCTGAAAGCTATGCTGAGTGACAAGGATACAGAGTGACCTGGGTTTGAGAACAGTCAGCAATATCCTAGAATGCAAGTCAAGGTACGCAATCTTCCCAAAGTTAGCAGAGATGACGTCTGTCCGTGCTGATACAAGGAGGAGCAAAGAAGCCATGAAGTTGGAAGTGATACCTCAATACAAGCAGTGAAACTACCTCAATAACTTACTGACGGTTCATTGAATTTGAAGCTGAATTCAGACTTAATAAACCTGATTCTTTATAGCGTCAAGGTCCCTTGGCAACAAATCATTTCCTGTATGAGACTGCTAGGAAAGGCATTTGTATCCCCGTGAGACTGAACTTCATCGCTCACAGTAGGAAGCAACATGGCATGTCTCCAGAATTCCTGCTGATTTTTCCTCCAAGGCAACATGGTCTTCTCCAGCAGAGTGGGCCGCTTTGAAAACTTTGTAACTGAAAACTGACTTGAGCAGGGTACTCTATATAATAGTTACAAAATCCCTTTGATTTGTCAACAATAACAAACCCCGCAAGTTGTACAACTGTAAGTGGTGTCTAAAACTTGTTTCTACTTGTTTCTCTCATTAAATTCTAACCTGGCAACTTTCTGCAATGTTGCAGGAGAGGGAGCTTCCTTGTTCCTTCTTGCTGTTATGATCCTAACACTCACAGTCAGTATTAAACTGAACTGCAGCATAGATGAGTATAAAAGCAAGCCTGTCCTGACACACACTCGTCTGTGTGAGTGTGCATGCGTGAATATGGACATGGGTATGTACATGCATGTGTGAGTGTGAGCATGTACCTGCATGCCTGTATACGTGTGTGTGTGTGTGTGTGTATTAAGAAACAAACAGAGGACTGATTTTTTTTTAAATTGCTGTTATATAATTCACTAACAATGAGTTCCCATATTGTTAGGTTCAAAGCAAACTTTTCAAAGCCAGTGGGCATGTTGACACACACCTTTAATCCCAGCGCTTGGGAGGCAGAAGTAGGTGGATCTCTCTGAGTGTGAGGCAAACCTGGTCAACAAAGCAAGTTCCGGGACAGCCAGAACTACATAAAAGACAGACTGTCTAAACAACAACAAAATGGCACATTTTCACATCTTGTTCTGCCCCCTCTTCTGCAGTGATTTGTCCTGGATCGGGAAGTGAGTGCTATAATTATACCATATCCCTACAAATAAACTTTGCTTAACCTGAAGTAAATACTATCTTCTACACACTCAGCTCACGATGGGAGTTAAAACACTTAAAGCACAGAAACGAAGTATAGTACAATCAACATCTACCTGCTCACAACCCCTGCTCACCCACCACCATAGTTTTCTCTGCTGTCTTTAATCACAAGGATGCTTTCTGCCTACTAAAACATCACGTTCTTTTCCTATCTGCCACACAGAAAAATTACAGCTCAGCCTCTCTGAACACTGTAGTAAGGGCATCCTGCTTCCTTCTGCCTCGTTTCCTACATAGAAAATCATCAATATATGCTTGTGGTTTGACATATGTAGTAAGGATGCCCTTACTACAGTGTTCCATATTAAAACATCAAAACAGTATTTCAGCTCCTCGCTCCTCTTAGAAATGGTATCCAGAGCAAATGCCTGTTTGTTTATCAAATATTGATTATTTGTTAAACTTTCAAAACTGAACCGGTTCGTGCACTTGCTGACGCACACCATGTGAGTGGGGATGGTGGATAAAATCTTAGCAAGGCTGCTCATCGGCTTCTCACATGTGCTTCGCCAGAGCATGGTCACTAGCGGGCCTTTGGAGACTTCCACAGAGCAGGGGGAACAATCCTACAGCGTGAGTCTGAAACTCTCAATTATCACACGGAATAGCTCCATCCTCTTACAGTGCTCTTGTTAAGGCTGACAAACTCTGGAACCCAAAGGCAAAATGCATAAAACACCTTTGAAGAGTAGAGAGGTTGGTGGGTTGTGGAGCCAGTGGCTGACATAGGCTGCAGAATCCTGGGGGACACTCAGGGGTTTTCTTAATAACTCTACAGGGACCAAATAACAGAGCTGAGTAGGGAAACTCCAAGAAAAACCGGTTTCCGTAGCCAAATGGGTGAGAAGAGGCTCATGTGCGACACACAGAGATTTGAATAACATATAAGCCTTCTCCAACCATCACCAAGATTAAGTAGGGAGTTGGTTTTCCACTCTAAAACTTGGCTTTTCTATAGAGGAACCAGTAGCAAGCATTCTACTAGCAAGCATACCTTGTATAAGGTAACATGATGATTCTTTCCATGTGCCCACTGGATGTGAGATATCTAGATATTTGGGTCAGCATTATTCATTTGTGGGTATCCATCAGTGCATCTGTGGGGATATTTCAGGATGTAAAACAGATTGGTCTTTTCAGTGTGCACATTCCTCACCTAATTTATTGAAGGCCTGAATGGAACAGATTGAACGATGAATAACTCTCTCTCTAGGCTTGTTTTCAAGCTGGGAAACGGGTCCCCTACATTCAGATGTGGATTTGAACCAAAATGTATCTCCCACTTTCCTGAATCTATAGCTTGAAAATTACAGATCTCAGGAATTTGCAGCCCCCATATATGACTTGTTTATCTATATCTATGATTTATAGTCTACCAAACATCTATCATTTATTTAACTATCTGTAATCTACTCTCTTCCAACCATCACCTGTAAACTACCAGTCTAGCTCTATAGCAAATAATTCTTCATCCACTTTGTCTATCCATTTATCTCCTCCATCTATTCATCTGTTCTCTTATGGGTTTTTGTCTTGGGGGGATTATTCCTTAGTATAGTAGCATTGGCTTATTGAATGTAGAAAGTCTAGAATCATCTTCCATTTAGCCTCCAGATCTCACCTAACCATGTTTTTGCCACATCATTCCCCAAATGCAACAAGTGAGCCTTTACCCCAGTCCAGTTAAACATAGTTAAGCAGGCAGGCTTAGGCGAAGCTTGATACCCACTGAGAACATGACTTTACATCTCCATTAATGGACTGAGTAGTGTGAGACGAGCTCAGTTGAGCTAAAGGTCTCTCACATCTGGAAGTAAGTTACAGGTAGTGTGAGTTAGGCCTCGTTTATCTCCTTGTATTTCAAAGTTCAAGATTGCTAGTCCCATCTCATCCTGTGGTAGCAAAGTCACCTTGGCCAGTGTTCACTGTCTCCTCCCAGGGCATGAAGTTCTGGTGGGAACCTGAGATCCTCTGTCAGGATAAAGATGCTGATATGAATCCCCATGCTCATATTACTAAAACCATAGTTGCTACTCCAGAAAAGAAGGAATTTGTTTATGCATTTCTGAAGATGATGAAATTGTTTAAAGCACAGATGGAATGTCTCACAAAAAAGAATAAATTAGTCATTTAAAAAAAGAACCACAAAAGGTCTATTGATGTGAAAATTAGAAAGAAAGACCATGCTGTAGAATCATTGTAGTTGCATATTCACGGGATCTAAATTCATGGTATCACCATGTTTGGAAATAGGATTGAGATGAAAATGGCAGAGACGATATAAAGAACAATGGATATGTAGTGTTTTGATTAAATAAAATAAGGCACTAGATAGATAGATAGATAGATAGATAGATAGATAGATAGATAGATAGATAGATAGATAGGTAGGTAGAGCTAAATAGAGAGATAGATACAGAGAGATGACAGACAGAAAGATAATACACAGACAGCCAGACAGCCAGGCAGTCAGGCAGCCAGACAGAGATATCTGTATAAAAGTTCAGAGGAATCAGGGCTAGAAAGACACCTCAGAGGTTAAGCTTGCTTGATGCCACTGCAGTGGAGTTCTGTTCACATCCCCCATGTTGGGCAGCTAACCACCACCTGTGACTCCAGCTAAATGAAAATGAAAATACCTTGAGTGTCCACTCTGTGTGAGGATCTGTGCAGAAAGCTTTGACAGTGTCAACCACTTAGCCTCTACAAGGGAAGTGATGTCAACCAGACGGCCCTTCCTTCATGACTGATTTTATCTCTGGAAATCTCTACATTCAAAATGTAGTGACAGTTTATGAAGCAACATTGAACATCCTCTTCTGGCTTCTGAGGATAATCATACACACACAGATACACAGACACATGCACACTCAAACACATAAATAAAAACATCTAAAATAAAAGTAAAGAGAAAATAAATCAACATCTAAACAGCAGCAGCTTCCCAGTTATGTACTGTGTTCTATAAATACTAAGACAATCTTAATGCCTTCTGAAGCACAAAATGTCAGTGTACCCTGATATTACTATCGCTTTAAAAGTTGTTTTGCCTTGTAATGAAGTAAAATTACCTGATACTCTGTTGAACTTTATTCTATTCTTAACCCTGACTCATGAAGGCACATACAAAGTCATGTGACAAATTCAGAATACAATATGATTCAAATGATTTCTCAAAGGGTCTTGGAAAAATAACTAGAAATTTTGTAATTTTGTCAAAGAGGAAAAATCCAAACCTTAGAATTTCAAGGGAGGTTGCATCTCACGTTTGAAGTATCTGTTAGAATGCAATGTTGTTTCATTAACTGTCACCACATATTGGATGTAGATATTTTCAGAGATAAGATCAGTCATGAAGGGCCGTCTGGTTGACATCCCTTCCCTTGCAGAGGCTAAGTGGACGGCATTGTCAGAGCTCTCTTCACAGTTCCTGGCATAGAGTGGACACTCAATCTATTTTCTTTTTCACTTAGCAAACTGACTCTAGAACACATCAAAGAAAGTAGGGAAAAATCATTCAAACCAAACCATTGTGAATGTTCTCAAAATGGCTTTAAAAGTGTCCCTGTCCACATGAGAAATGATTTGTTTAGTGGAGAGAGCTCAGTATTGAAACATGTCAGATTTTAAGTTCCAGCATATAATCCTGAAATTTAGAATTTAACCCTGTATGTTTCTTTCTACCTTATTGCCTGGAATTGCATTAATCCTTGTATCATGAACATTTACATTTATAAACCAGACACGCTCTTTTTTTTCTCCCATATCTCCTAAAAATTCAAAATAACACATACATGTTTTTCTCAATCAAAAACACCTTTGTCGTCACTTGTACTTACTCTCTAATATATTTTAATTTTCAATTTCTTTTTTAATTCTTCTTACAACAAAGCTAACTCATTTTCCCCAAATTCCTATGTACTCTCCTTCTTAATAACAGATGGTAATAAGCAAAGCCATTACAATGTCAATTGTCTTTTTAAAAAATGGGCTGGACCACAGGGAGACACCTGTTCCAGTGCTTCTGCCAACTGACAGTACTTCTGAAACCTGACAAGAGAAAGCAAACTGCCTTACTGCAGCATTTCATATTAAAACACCAAAACTGCACTCAAGCTTAGAAAACAATATTCAAAGCAAATGAATGTTAAATTATTAAATATAAATTATTTGTGAGACGTTCAAAACTGAGGTCATCAGGTAATTTTTTTTTAATGCATGTTCTGTAAGTCCCAAATGAAAGTCAAAAAGAAATAGCAAGAAGTCATCAAACATACCCGAGTTTTATAGTTGAAATAGTGAGCTTATTTTATACTAAACTTCCATACATCAGTTAAGGCAGAATAAGGCAGAACTAAAAGACTTGGCTATATCGCTGATTTCAGTGCTCCTGCTTTTACGAATTTATCCTAGATGATGGCGATAGTGAGGATGGTGGTAACGATAATGAAGATAGTGGTGCGCTGATAATGATGGTGATGATGATGGTGATGATGATGTTAATGCCAATAACAGTCCTACTTGTTGAGGTCATCTTTGGGTCCATTAGTTTTCCATTAGTCATTCAGCAGTCTCTTTTCCTGTTAATCAGTTTCTGTGTGTGTCTGTCCAGGTCTGTCTGTCTATATCCTACATCCCTTCCTTCTCTTTTTTCTCTGTCTCTGTTTTTCTCTGCCTGTCTCTGTCTCTATCTCTCTCTGTCTCTCTCTTCCCACTCAATTTTTAATCTTCTCTCACAGTGTATGTGTTTTGTACTCCATTTAGCCCACTCCTCATTCTGTCTCACCTTATTGTAGTGTATCTTTTCTTCTTTTTGTGAGTATCTCTGTGTGTGCGTACCTCTATCAGTTTCTGAAACATGTCTGTGACTTTGCCTGTCCCTCAGCTGAAATGTTGGGTTCTAAGGCAACAGAAACTCACATCCAGTGCTAAAGACCCTTCTCTGGATTCCAGTGATGTATGCAAAGTTGAAGAAATTAGTCCATTAACTGATAAAGCAGAAAAGGAAGTCGCTGTCCTTGGACAAACAATCTGCCTCCCCAGGAGGATTCAGTGGTGCCGAATCAGAGGAGGCTTATTCTGACACCTCGTTGAAGACACAGTGCAGCCATTCACTAGCTGGGTCCAGTTGAATGATGTACTTCATCCCTCAGCACTGTCCTCCCACATTCAGGAAACAGTGTTCAATTCTGTCTGAGCCCACCCTTTCACTGGCCATGGGAATGAGTGTGCTTCCAAAGTGGTCGGGGCTCTGCACCTGCTGCGGCCCGAGAATGCGTACTCTCTAAAAGCCACAGAGAAGTCACACCTCCTGTCAGTCCCTTGCCCATCAAGAAACACAATAAACAAGCTTTGAATTTTCTATTTACCAGGCTGAAGGAGAAAAGTGCTTTATTTGCTGTAGTTTCCTGAAATAATGACTACTTGTGCCTTTTGCATTTGTGGGACCAGTAGCCACGATCTACCTCTTTCTGGCTGAACACATCCTTCAAACAGCTTGTGAGAGAAGAGAAAATCTGCCCGTTTGTCTGCTCAGATAGGAACTTATCTTAGAAGTTTGGTTGCTATTACTACACACACACACACACACAGAGAGAGAGAGAGAGAGAGAGAGAGAGAGAGAGAGAGAAAGCACATACATCATATTGAAGAGTGAACACAGGAATGTGGAAAATAACTGGATTTTAGATTGTTTTACACCAACAACTCACAGACATCCTACTTATCATCTTTGCTGAGAACAGCTCTGAAAGCTGAAATGGAAGTGAAAGCACTGGAAGACCCACCTTTGAGGGGTGTGCGGGAGGGAGTAACCAAGTAAACATTCCCTGTTCTTGGAACACAATCTGCAGCTCACTCGTGTCTATGGAGAACGTGCCTCTCTGTGGTCGTGTGAGTATAGCTCTGTGTGCGTGCCTGCGCGTGCACATGTCAAGGTGTGTGCACCTGTTTGGATGTGTACTGGTGCACGGGTGAGCGGCACGGTGCTGTGTCTGTGTGTGTCCAGCTAGATGGTCAGAATATGACTTAGGTTCACACTGACGGTCACCTCCATTGTATCCAGTCCCGTTGCTCCAGTGGACACATTGTGGATGCTGCAGACACAGGCAGGGGCTTTGTCTGCTCACCTGTCAGGTCAAGCCGGAGGAAGGAAGGGCTATATTTTAATGTCTATCTACACTCGCTTCTCTCATCATCACTCATCATCACTTAGTGACATCAGGATCGGATCTAAGTGAAAGTCTCTTCTCGTCCCATTTTTAGGTGTTCACACCTGTGGCTTTGGGAAAATATAATCCTGCTGCAATTCTTCAGAGTTGCTCTTCCTTCTTTCTGAAAATCTATGCAGGCAATAAAATGTAAGTGTATGGAAGGGTCTCTTGTGCTTAATGTCAGGGTAAGTATTGGTTCACGAGAGGGTTCATCATGTTGACAGCATGAATGCAGGATCAAAAGGCTCTTTTTGAATAAATATCTTCACTTTTATGACGCAGGATGGAAGATCCTAAAACCTTATGAATTGGTCATACCTGGTGTATTCTATTTTTAATCTTACTTTTTAAAAATAAAATAACTCATTTTTATTCATGAAGTAAAAGTCCTTATGATCTGGTGGTACCAGAGAGGAATAATTAATAATTTATCATATATGTGCTTGACATACAGTTTGTGATAAAAGTAGTCATTTATATAGACAAGAAAAATGATAGCACCCTTCTCTGTTTTACTTTAAACTCAGGCTAACAACAAAAATACTGGAACTTTTGATAAGGTCAGTGAAGGCAGAAGTTTGCTTGCCTGCCTGCTTTCAAACGTTGGATTAAATAAAGACAATTATACAAAATTTAAATATGGAAATACTAAGAAACAAAATGTTTGCTTTTAAATGTGTTTTTCTTATATTTGAAAGCATAGATGCTTTGTGCAACTGATTTTGTAATTTTCACACTTACTTATCTCATCAATTATTAACTAACATATCATCAGTTTAAGAATGTCTCATAAAGATCTTATTTAAATCTCTTTATAGGCAGAATTCACACTCACTCCATCATTTTCTTATAGGTAGCTCATAAGCGCATCTCACTCTCAGACCTGGTCATATTCCTCATTGGTTAGTGCTTTGGGGTAACTTTTGTGTAAGGGTTCCGGGTATTGGCACTGCTTGCTGAGCACCAGCTGAGGGTTGAGGAGGCCACCTCTCAGTGGAACTGAACACCCATCAAACTGCACCTTTCTCTTTCAGGAGGAGTCCAAAGGCAAAGGCATCAAGTTCCTGAAATTTGAAGACTCTTACTTAGGACAGATAAACTGTGGCTCCAACTCAGCCACAGGTGAACAAAATATAGGAACGGAACAGCTAGCAGGGGCCACTGGCAGAGAAAATCAACACTGTTAGAAAAGCCTGCCCATTGACCAAACAAACCGGAGGCAACAAGTGAATATTAAGATATGCCTTTGCAAAAATAGCCCCTTTTCTTCTCTGGAGTTAAGTAACACGACAAACTGAGGTATCTAGTTTCTGTTCTTGACAACCGGCCCTTTTCTGTAAGTGTAACTGGAGTTAACCCCACAGAACGCAAAGCATTCTAGGCAACCTGGGCTCTGTGGGTCTGCACTGCAATTCCATTACATTGACGGCTCTGTGTACAGGGGACACATATCAGAGGCTTAGAAAAACGGAGCCTGAAGCTAGTTATTGGGGCAAAACATGTCTGTAAAGTAGGAAAGCTGCTGAGACCATGTAGGGCTACTTTTGTACCACCAGGAAAAAGCATAGATTCAAATGCACACTTTCCAAAAGTAACCCGTTTTCCCAGTGCACAGTGAGGAGATAATAACATTATTCAGATCCACGATAGAAACAGACCCGGCAGACCATTCACTGTACGAGCTCATTTACAGATTAGTCCCTCCAGCAACTTCACACAGAAGAGCAAAAACTGGCATCTGTGCACATAAAACTCAGATTTTACACTTCCAGGTAGAAATACGTAGATAAAGTGATTTAGACTTACAATAAAACAAAAACAAGAACAAATGAAGCGGTTATAACTCAAAAGCATTACATTACATTCACAAAACCACAGGGCAAATCGTCAGAGAGGGGGTGAACAACCCAGCGTGCTCAAATTGCAGAAAGTAAGTCTTTGGCCACTGCTCCTGCATGCACTGAACAAACGTGAGTGAAAGTGATGTCACGACAGAGAATAATCACGTCAACGCAAGCTCCCGGTGCTCTGCTGAGCTCACTTCTGTCTTAAAAGAGTAAGAAAAGAGATCGGAACAAGGAACTTACTTGCCCTTTTAAAGTTTCATCTTTAGCCGATGCAAGTCCATTCGGGAAGTCCCTGTACCAAGATCGCTTCTGCACATCCCTTTACAAGCCGCCAGCGCTCCCTCAGCTTAGCCTCAAGATGATTCATTCACAAATTTTGCTCTTGTTTCTGACGAAGCATCAAAATCCACTTTTGTTTCATCTCTCTCTCTCACACACACAGAATTATTACTGGAGAGGAATAAAACACAATAAAAGCAGGATCCCTTAATGTATCAACCGGGGAGGCATCCCATCTGCCCCCTCCACGCTCAGAGGTGCGTGCCAACTGCCTCAGGTAGCAGGAGAAAAACTAACTCTGAGCTGCTGGCGGGGATCTGCGTGCCCTCTATCTGTGGCTATTAGCTCAGCAAGTTGATCAGCTGCCTGAAAAGCAATCAGCTCCCCTGCTCCTCTCGGGTTGTACAGGAGACAGTGGGGATGCGCTCAGCCACCCGAGGATGCTGAACGCTCTGTACCAATTATTAGCAGGTGCGACAGCCCCAAAGACAAATTGACAGCCGACTGTTTGTGCTGTAAAGGGCTTTATTGTGCCACGTCCCCTCAGCCTGTCTGGAGCATCTCTGCTCTTTTGTGTGGTTGCCCGGTACTGTTTCAATTAAACAGGATTACGAAGTTCAGCGCCTACGCTCGGCGACAACACTACAGCAGGCAAAACAATGTCCTGAGCTCTGTTCACCATTCCCCTCTCTTTCTCTCTGACCTGTTCTTTCTTTCCTTAACACAACTCCTCTCCTCAAATACAGCTTCCAAGACGCATGTTTTCGTGTCTGAGGTTCACAGAAACAACGACCATAAAACCCCACGTGTTTATTCTGAGACAACAGTAAACAGTTTGGCTTTTTATGATCCAGCACGCCTCACAAAGGGGCGCCTAGATGAAACTTCCCAGGACACTGGGTCTGTTTCTTAAACACTGCTCTGTATCACACTGATTCAGACTTCTACAAGCCAGTGAAAGTTAGTTACGGTGACCTCTAACCAGACTCGCAGTTTGAACGTATCTATGTTAGAAAGTACTTGCAAAAGCCAGGTTACATTTTGCCAGTAAATGTCAGAAGATATTGTACTAAGGGGCGGAGTAAGGCAAAAATCCTAAGTAACAGTCACAGCTACTTAAGGTTCAGTCACAGTCCTGTGAGTCCCCCACACCTTCCCCACGCTCTACAAGCTCCTTAATCCCCGGGGCTTCCCAAGGCGGATTCTGGTGAGCTGAATCGGTCTGTCCCCAGTGTTTGCCCTGGAGAAAGTACACAACATTTTCTAACAGTCTGAGAAGTCTCCTTAGACTGAACTTTCACAGGGGAAGAGCACATATTTTGAGAGCGCTGGACAAACAAGCTGCTCTAAGAAAAACTACAAACCATAATTTTGCATTCATGAAAAGTCACCCTCACTCCTGGTAAAATCCAATTATAACTTGCATGACGCATCAGATAATCAGCCACAGCACAGAAACACGCATCTCTTTCTTGTCTTGTATGGAAAATTAGATTATCAAATCGGATGATTCATGAAACATAGCTGATTTTACTTTTAAAAAAATACAAAAGACTTGCTGAGCTTTTTTTAAAAAAAGATTTATTTATTTTTTTATGTGTATGAGTGCTCTATCTGTATGTACATCTGCATAAGAGGGCATCAGATCCCAGTATAGATGGTTGTGCGTCACCATATGGTGGCTGGGAATTGAACTCAGGACCTCTGAAAGAACAGAACAGAAAATGCTCTTAAAGCAGATGCTGAGACTCATAGCCAAACTTTGGGCAGATTGCAGGGAATACTATGAAAGTAGGGGGAGATAGAAAGACCTGGAAGGCACTGGAGCTCCACAAAGAGAGGAACAGAACCAAAATATCTGGGCACAGGGTTTTTTTTTCTGAGACTGATCATTCAACCAAAGACCATCCATGGAGATAACCTAGAACCCCTGCACGGATGTAGCCCATGACAACTCAGTGTTCAAGAAGGTACCCTAGTAATGGGAACAGGGACTGTCTCTGACATGAACTCAGTGGCTGGCTCTTTGATCACCTCCCCCTAAGGGAGGAGCAGCCTTGCCAGGCCACAGAGGAAAGCAATGCAGCCAGTCCTGATGAGACCTGATAAGCTAGGGTCAGAGGGAAGGAGAGGAGGACCTCCCCTAACAGTGAACTTGGGGAGGGGCATGGGAGGAGAAGGGGGAGGGACAGCAGGATTGGGAGGAGATGATAGAGGGGTCTACAGCTGGGATATAAAGTAAATAAATTGTAATAAATAAAAAAGTAAAAAAAGAAGAAATGACCACACCACTGTGTTTAGACACTAGCCAAAAATAAATCTTTTATTAAAAGTTGGTAAACTGTAATATGCAGAGTTTAAAAATAAATTTTGGGTAAACAGATTCAAAACAGAACAGAAGAGGGAGTCAGTGTCTGAGAAAATTTAAAAAATCAATACATATTAACCAAGGAGGCAGTCTACTATGGTGATAATTTCTGTTAAACAAACTGTGTAGAATATTCTAGATTTATTCCCACTCCTCTGGTTCTTCATCTCTTTCTTTCTTTCTCTCTCTCTTCTTAAAGCCCAGTTGAAATCAAATCTTTATGCTCTTAAAAGAGTCACAATTACATTCCTTCAATCAATCTATATTTAAATTAAAATAAATATTTTATGATACGTCTGTGAGAATTCACAGCATATACACATTTACTTTTAGTTACCTTTTAATAATATCTACTTGGGTGTTTTCTTTTTATTTCTATTACATTTACTTATGTGTTTGTATATTTAGTTGGTGTGTGTGTGTGTGTGTGTGTGTACATGCATTCCCTTCTGTGTATAGAGATCAAAGATCAACTTACTGGATTCAGTTCAATCCTACCAACAGTGTGAGTCCTGTGTGGCTATCAGACACTTGGTCTTCAAACAAATACCTTTCCCTGTAAGCCACCTCATGGGTCTGGATATTGAGCTTTGCCTTTTAGTAACTGTGTGGACACACAGTTTAACACAGACGATTTTCCAAACCCCACCTTACTACCATAACCAACGGCTGGTCCTGTGGGCGGCTTATCCAATAGCGTAGCCTTATGTTCTGCCTGGCCCCGGAATACCCTCCCAGGTATTGTTTCCACAACAGACACGCCTTGCCATGGAGAGTCCCCATGAACGTGAGGATCCTTTTTCTACGTGTCCCAGACATACAGTGGCTGAGGCACCTTTAGCAGACGGTCCGTTTCATGAAATACAATGCCCACTTGGGCAGAGAAAGAGTCTGCCACAGACCCAAAAGGGACATTTTAAAACATAGCAGACCACCACAAATGCAAGGATTAAGAATTACCTCATTTAAGAAGAAACAGAACGTTACACACTTTGGAAAAAAAATTAAATACTGAAAACCTGCAAACGTGAAAAAAAATGTTTAACTATTAAATTGAGAGTTCATTTATTTCCGTTTACAGTAGTGTCTTTGCAGCTTAAACAAATCATTGGATAGGAGGCAAATCACCAGTTAGTAAATTACATTTAATGCCAAAATTATAAATGAACTGCTATTTTTTTTTTAAATCTGAAGAAAAATGCATACACCCTGTGTCTAGAGGTGAATTCTGTGGGATACATACATACGCACAGACCCTGAGATACCTACCATAAGGCGTATAAATTCAGACACTGTAACTGTCTACCCATGGGGTGGCCCTCTCTCAGTCTCTCTCTCTTCTCACTCTCAACCATGTCGGGAAGGTCCTCTGTCAACGAGCTACAGCCCTAGCTCCTGCCAAGATTTCTTTTCTTTTCTCTTTTTTAATTTCATAAAATTCAATTTTGACTCATCTAATCTCAACCTTATTTAAAAACAGCCATTTGCATACACAACAATTATTTTTACTTGTATCTATTCACACAGTATATATGTTTTGTTGCATATATATATATATATATATATATATATATACATATATATATATGTTGTCACGGTTTTTATTTTCTAGGGCCATGAAAGTGAAAGGGGGATGTGTGTCAAGAATCACTTGCTCCTAATATAAGCTGTGTCTCCATAAGCATCTGTGTCCACCCCAGTTCTTCTGCGCAATGATTTTAGGCAAAATAAAAAAGCAAATGCAGAAACATATTTCTCTGTGTCTAATCTTTTAGAATATTAACTTACTTTAAAAATCTATTGATGAAAAGAGTTTAAAATTATGCAAATCTGCTTCTCTTCAGCTGAAGAATGACTTAACATGCAATTTATTCTTTTGAGCAGCTCAAGCAAATTTTTATACTAACGAAACAGGATGTTTCCTATGGGCTCTTGACGTTAGTTTTCTCATGGGAAACATTTCAAAGTATCTGCTTAGTGTGTAGCAACCAGTAGTATAAATCCTATGTTTTTTGTTTTTTTTTTTTTTTTTTTTTTTGAGACAGGTATTTTGGGTAGCCTTGGCTGTCCTGGACTCGCTTCATAGACTGGCCTCTAAGTCACAGAAATCCTCCTGCCTCTGATTCTCTGAGTGCTGGGATTAAAGGCGCACCCCACCACACCTGGCTCCAAAGTTATTCTTAAATATAGCCCATTGAGAAAGCAAGATGCAAAAATGTCTTTTTTTTCTCCCCTTGTAAAATGAGGACTGATTTCTTAAGTCAACAGTGATTGCAAAATAAAGAGGAGAGGACTCATTTCCTCCAACCCAGTTTAAAGCTACACTGCACAACAGCTTCTGCAATATTACTAAAATAGCCTGTTCACTCTAAGCAGTGTCTCCCTTAGTTGGCTGGAATCAAGCTGTTACAGGCTTGTTATTATTCACAGTTATTGATGGTTGAAATCCAAGCTGCTAGTAAACCACACAGTAAGACTCAGGAACTAGAGTTCTGGGAACTGTCTACACTCACCAGTAAGTCTTTGCCACTCTTTCCTGCAGATTCCCTTTATAAACGTGTATATTTGTGTGTGTAATGAACAATATTACAGTTTCAGAAATTACATATGTATATGTATACATATACATGTATAAACACATATGTGTGTGTATGTGTGTGTAATATATATGTATACACACATACACACACATATATTTATATGTATACACACATACACACACATATATATAGTTTGAAACTATGATATAGTTACAACATTTTCCATCTTGCCTTTCCTCCCTACAACCCTTCCCATGTGTTCTCTCAAATACAGAAGAAGGAGGGTAAAGGAACAATAAGGATGTCCGGAAAGAATCATAAAGAATAATGTCATTCTCCACTACCCTAAAATTATATACGGTTCATATACATATGTATATACATTCACATACATGGACTTAATGAAAAGAATTCCATTTGGAATCATCATATCCCTCTAAATGTTACCCCACTTAAAAAAATTATAGCACTATTTAGCATCAAGATGTCATAATATATGTTTAACTCAGTTTCTTGCCAGCAGTATTTCGTTCATTTCATTAACTTAGCATTTGCATAAGCGACAGCTCAAGAATGTGAAGCTCTTTGAATACTCAGGCCAAATGGGTTACAAAGAGCAGCTATCTTACAAGAGTAACTTGTTAACCTGGTAGCCGCCCCCCCAAACAAACAAACAACAAACAAACAAAACAGGGGAACAGGTACACTATACTGCTAATCTCCACTTTTCCTCCTCCAAATCAAATACCCCAGCTCTGGAGCATACTGCCTGCTTTGGCCTCCCCTCTCTCTCTGCCCCCATCCTCAGAAGATCCTACAGATCTTCTCCAACCATGCTCTTTACTCATCCCTCTGTCCTAGCCCCCAACTCCAGCAGAAACTCCACGGGAACAGAAACAGCAGACCTCCCAGAGAAGCAGGTAGACCACCAAGGCAAGTAGGCAAACCTCAGGCCTTCACTATCCCTCTTCCTTCAAAATCAATCACCCAGCTCTGTTGCAGACTACAGGCTGTGGCCGTCCATCACTCTCTGCCCTGTTACCAGGGAACTAAGAGACACTGCCTCAACACCCCACCTTCATTCCTCCTGTGGCCACTGTCAGCTTCACCTTCTAACCCATTCCTAAGCATCAGCTCCCAATACTTAGAAACACATTTTATGCAGAACAACCCAGCAGGGTCCCAGAAACATTCCTTACCAGGCAACACACATCCACTTACACTCTCAAAAGAAGCAGAGAGGGCAACAAAAATCAAGGGGAAAAAAACACACAAAAATCCACCCACCCAACAAGGAGAAAACCAGATATCAGCACTTAAAATTACAATCTTTCCAAACCCAGATGTTTACACCTGGATAAAAAGCTAATTAACAACAGCCAGGTCAAGTTCCACCAACTTGAACCTGGAAACCCCTTGCAGTAGGCCCTGGAAATTGTACACTGCTGAAGCAGAAGAGAAGAACCTTAAAATAATTTTTACCATATGATAGAGTTATGTAAAGAAGAAATGAATAAATATATTTAAAAATAATCTATGATAATGCAAACAGTGAAAGGACATAAATAAAACAATTCGGGACCTGAAAGTGAAAACAGAGAAGAAAAAAAAAAAAACAAAAACAAAACAAAACAAAAAAAAAACATTGAGGGTATCTGGAAATAAAAAAAAAAATTAATACCTCAAACTGGAACCTCAGAGGCAAGTCTCACCAACAGACTACAAGAGCTGGAAGAAAGAATCTAAGACATTGAAGACAAAGTAGAAGAAATGGATCCTTCAGTCAAAGAAAATGTTAAATTTATTTACATCCCAGCATAGAACATCCAGGAAATCTGGAATATAATGAAAAGCCCAAATCTAAGAATAATAGGAACAGAGGAAGGAGAAGAAACTCATGTCAAAATCTTAGGAGAAAATTGCCCCAACATGAAGAAGGTACCTATCAATGCACAAGAAGCATGCCAAAAAGCAAATAACAGTGGGCCAAAAATAAAAATAAATAACTCAGCAAATGAATATCAAAATATTAAACATTCAGAATGATGAAAGAATATTAAAAAAAACTGCAAGGAAAAGAAGACCAAGTAACATATCAAGGCAGACCTGCTAGAATAACACCTGGCCTCTCAATGGAGATGTTAAAAGCCAGAAGGGCCTGGACAGACCTTCTACAGACTCTTAGAGACCACGACTGATGTAAGGCAAGACTTCTACACCCAGAAAAACTTCCCATCACAATAGATGGAGAAACAAAGGCATTCTAAGATAAATCAAAATTCAAGCAGTGTCTACATACAAATCTAAGCTACGGAATGTGCCAGAATGAGAATGTGAACCTGAAGAGGTTAGTTATGACTAGGAAAACACAAAGAATAAATAATTCACGGCCAGCAAACCAAAAGGGAGAAACATATCACCACTACCACCACCACCAACAACAACATAACAGGAATCAAGAAATAGTGTTTAGGGGCTGGAGAGATGGCTCAATGGTTTAGAGCACTGACTGCTCTTCCAGAGGACCCAGGTTCAATTCCCATCACCCAAATGGCAGCTCACAACTGTCTGTAACTCCAAGATCTGACGTCCTCATACAAACAAACATGAAGGCAAAAACTAATGTAAGTAAGAAACAGTGCTCATTGATATCTCTTTATTGGGTATCATGTACCCAATAAAAGTCACAAACTATCAGAATGTATGTAAAAACAGAAGGATGTATCCTTTTCCTGCACTCAGAAACACATCTTAACTTCAAGGATAGGTATCATTTCAAGGTAAAAGGATGGAAAAGCAAGCCAGCAAAGGTATTTAAGTATCTGACAAAAAGACTTCAAACCAAAATTAATAAATCAGAAGAGTTAGAGAAAGACACTACATTTTCCTCAAAGGAAACACCTATCAAGAGGATAGTGCAATTTTTAACATCTATGCCCCAAACACTAAAAACATCCAAGTTCATAAAAGCAACACTACTACAGCTGAAATCACATGTAGACCCTCACACACTGATAGTGGGTGACCTCAATACCCAGCTCATGCCAATAAAACTTTCTCCAAAATTGATCACATACTTGGACACAAACTAAGAGAAAACTGAAATAACAGCCTGCATCCTGTTTGGCCACTACAAATTAAGCGTGTATATCATCAACAACAAAAAAATGTTTACAAATTCACGGAACTGAACACTTTATTATTGAGTGAGATATGGATCCACACAAAAACTAAGAAAAAAAACTTTCTAGAATCAAATGAAAAAAAAAAAAAAACGAATATATCCGAAGTTACAAGATAATGAAAGTGTTTGTAAGAGGCAATTTCTTAGTACTAAGTACCTACACAAAGAAATTGGAGATGTATCATACTAATAACAACACACCTGAAAACTCAAGAACAAAAAGAGGAAATTACATTAAAAAGGAGTAGACTCTAAGAAACAACCAAACTCAGGACTGAAATCAATAAAAGACAAACAAACAAACAAAAAATACCAATACAAAAGAATCAATTAAACAATGAGTTGGTTCTTTGAGAAAATAAGACTGACAGACTCTTAGTCAAGTTAGCTAAAAGGTACAGAGAGAAAATCTAAATTAAGAATCAAAGATTAAAATGGGGGGTGTATAATAGATATCAAGAAAATCCATAGAATCCTAAGGGCATACTTTAAAAACCTTTACTCTATCAAATTGGAAAATCTAAAAGAAATGGATAATTCTTTCAATACACACCACCTATCAATGTCAAATAAAGCTCATGCAAACAAAATTTAAACAGGCCCATAATCTCTAGTGAAATAGAAGCAGTCATTAAAAGTCTCTCAAGCAGAAAAAGACCAGGGCCAGATCTTTTTAGCACTGAATTCTACCAGACTTTCAAAGAGGAGTTAATGCCAATACTCTTCAAGTTATTCAACAAAATCATAACAGATAGAATATTGTCCATTTTTCCCTCTGAGTCCACAGTTGCTCTGATACCAAACCACATAACAATCCAACAAGAAAGACTTACAGACACATGAGTAATGATTAAAAAATACTCAAAAAATACTTATATATCAATTCCAAGAACATATCAAAAGATCATCCACTACGATCAACTAGGCTTTATCCCAGAAACACAGGGCTACTTCAACATACAAAAATCAGAGAATGCAAGCAACTGCATAAACAAACTGGGATAATAATAATAACAACATCAATAATAATAACAACAACAATAAAACACACATGATCATCAGGCTAAATTCAGAAAAGGCCTCTAAGAAAATCCAAATTCCTTTCATGACAAGTCCTAGAGAGATTAGGAATGCAAGGGACAGAACTCAACATAGTAAAGGCAGTTTATAGCAAGCTTCTAGCTAGCATCATTTTAAATGTAAAGACACTCAAAGCTATTCCACTAAAATCAGGAATAAGAAAAGGTTGTCCACTCTTTCCACTACGAGTTAATATGGTATTTGTAGTCTTGCTAGAGCTGTAAGACAATTGAAGGAGATCAAGTATATACAAATTGGAAGTGAAGGAGTCAAAATATCACTATTTGCAGATGATATGCTAGTATACATGAGTGACCTGAAAAATTCCACTTGGAAGCTCTTACAGTTTCATCTGGGTAGCAGGATACATCATTACCTCACAGAAATCAGTAGCCTTCCTGTAAACCAATAACAGACAGGCTGATAAAGAATTCAGGGAAACAATACCTTCCACAATAGGCTCAAGGATATAAAATATTTGGAGGTAACTCTAGCAAAGCAAGCAAAAGACTGGAATGAATGATAAAAAGTTGGAGACACTGAAGAAGAAAATGCTTATGTATCAGTAGGATTCGTGTAGTAAAAATGGCCACCCTACCAAAAACAATATACAAATTTAATGTGATTACCATCGAAATTCTAATCCAATTCTTCTCAGATCAGGAAAAACACTTTTCTGCTTCATATGGAAACACAACAATTTTAAGATAGCTAAAACAATCCTGAGTAATCCAAGGACTGCTAAAGGTATCACCACCTTAGACCTGGGTCTAGGTTACCTCACTGAGGATGATTTTTTTTTTCTAATCCTATCCATTTACCTGTAAATTTCATTTCAAGGAGCATAAAGATGGATAATAATTGTAAGATATTTTTGCATGACATTTCTGCTGTTAAGATATTTCATGCCTGGCTTAAGGTTAGTTCACTGTGATCACAACAAAGAAAAAAAAATCAGACTTAACACAAGAGTTTATTTTTAATACGACGATTAGGTTACTATTGAAATCACTAAAATTCCAGCTCATGCATGTTAGATATGTTACTGCATTGTTGTTACAGAATAAGTCAACTAACATTGAATGTCTTAGCTTAACACACTCTAAATTCTCATTTTCCATGTGGGCGAGCTCATGTGATTGGACAGGGGCTTCCCTCTTGACTTGATTAAAGAAGGGCTTATGTGTGAGCTCATTCAAGCTGTGTGGTAGAAACTACTGAATTATAACTATATTTCTGAGGTCCCAGGCTGGACTTTTAATGATTCAGCTATGCAACTTTGGGGAGCTAGAAGCTATACTCTGTCCTTCAGCCACACGGTCCCCAACTTGACACTTTTAACAGAGCTCTTCAGGGCTGCTAGAGGACTCCTGTGAACACTAAAGCAATAACCTTTATGCCGGCACTGCAACATAATCCATAATAATGACTGGTTAATATTCCATCACTTGTGTTTTATTGTGAGAAGGTTGTGGTTTCTCCTTGTATCGTGGGGATAGAAACTCGCACAATATAAGCATGTCTGACTTTGAAATTTCAGTGTGATACTGTCATGCACAAGGTTCACAGACAATCATTTAGCATTACCACAAATCACCACCAAAATATCTCACGATGTTTCAAATAACTTTACAGTTTTCTGTTGTATGTCCCATGGGAACACGCATTGTACACACCCATAGGTGCCCTCTTAGAATTTTGCCATCAACTTTAGGTTCCTTATTCAATGAGATAGTAAAATGTGGAAATATGTGCTTGGATAATACCAAGGTAAATTGGTGAAGTCTGAACAAGTAATATTCGCTTTTCAATCTGCTTGAACACTTTATAAGGCTTTTTGCATGTAAAGGCGGTATTCATTACAGAAGAAAAGAATTATATAAATCCCAGTCAACCATAAGTACCCTGATCAGTTAGTTAACATATTCAAAACCTGAACTCTTTAGGAAGATTTCCCAAATTCAAAAAGAACTCAGGAAAAACTCCAGGCTACACAAAACACAAATCTACCTCTGTCCTGGGAGGATCTACCAGGAATTGTTCATCCTTCCTAGTTTGCTGAACACTTTTTAATTACTGACTAAAACCTTCAAACTGGTTTTGTGTTCTCTGCCTTCGTTTAATCCTAAATGTGAGTATCGAGATATCTTAGATATCTTCTTTGATTCCTTGAGGTTAAAGCCCATTGTTACATGTTTTGTTTATATGCATGTACGATCTCACAGATAAACAATCCTATTTCATATGTAAGGAGATAATATTTTTTTATGTTTTAAAACTTTTATTAATATACACTTTTTAAAATTTAATTTTATTAATTACACTTTATTCACTTTTTATCCCCCCATAAGCCCCTCGCTTTTCCCTTCCTGGTCCCACCATTTCTCCCCCTTCTTCATGCATGCCCCTCCCCAAGTAGGGGAGGTCCTCCTCTCCTTCCTTCTGATCTTAGTCTATCAGGTCTCATCAGGAGTGGCTTCATTGTTATCTTCTGTTGCCTGGTAAGGCTGCTCCCCCCTCAGGGGGAGGTGATCAAAGAGCAGGCCAATCAGATTATGTCAGAGGCAGTCCCTCTTCCCATTACTATGTAGCCTACTTGGACACCAAACTGCCATGAGCTACATCTGTGCAGGGGTTCTAGGTTATCTCCATGCCTGGTACTTGGTTGGAGTGTGAGTCTCTGGGAAGACCCCTGGTTCAAATTTTCTGGTTCTGTTGTTCTCCTTGTGGAGTTCCTGTCCTCTCCAGATCTTACTATTTCCCACTTCTTATATAAGATTCCATGTACTCTGCCCTACAGTTGGCCATAAGTCTCAGTGTCTGCTTTGGTAGTCTGAAGGGCAGCGCCTTTCAGAGGCCCTCTGTGGCAGGTTCCTAGGTTGTTTCCTGTTTTCTTCTTCTTCTGATGTCCATCCTCTTTGAGGAGATAATATTTTTGGAGATTGAATGATAATAATTATAGCTCTACTGACACTGTAGGAGGGAACAGGTAGGGAGGGTGGAACTGGGAGGAGCTGAAGGAGGGGGCTACAATCAGGATACACAATGAATAAATTGTAAAAAAAATGAAAGTTAAAAACCAAAAAAACAACAAAAATGATAGTTCTAAAAAATAGTTTTATAGATTATAATATAATTACAGTAATTTCTCCCTTCACTTTCCTCCCTTCTCATTCCAAAGCCCTCTCACAAACCCCTCCTTGCTCTCTCTCAAGTTTATTGCCTAGGAGCTGTACATGTAAAGTCTTATTGGCATGACTTCTAAAAAGCGCTATACCAGTTGACATACTAGACTGGGTGGTTGAAAGCCCATGGGGCCTCAAGCCCACACTAACAACTACAAAGCAAGTATAAGAAATGCTGAAAGAATGGGAGAAAGTCTTCCCCAGTAAGAACATACCACTTAGTTTCCAGTACCTAATAATAAGCCCTGATAATAGCTGTTTATAAGTTTGCTACATTAGGACCTTCTAAAAGACCATAAGCAAAGTATTTCAATGACTTTGAAATTACTTCACAGATCTCTACTTTCAAAATTATGGTTTTATAATTTATTACAAATATAAGGGCCCTGGTCTCAGTAAACACTAGTTGAGGACTTTTTTATATTAAATACAACATTAATAGTACTAGTTTTAAAAATAAAACACAAAAATAACTGCATTGAGGTCTCTCACTTTTGCTATATGCTGATTTTGCACTGATACAATGATCATTAAGCTGCAGTTTCAAAGAGTGGAGAGGAATAAAGTAGCTCTGGAGAAACTAATGACAAGCGCGTTTGGTCTCTGTCCTTGTCTGTTTTCTGTCCTCTCCTGAACAAGCAGACACACTTGAGTGTTCTGAAAGAAAAGGATCCTTTTCCCCGAATCCCACAGTGCTAGTGCCAGCCATTCTCAAACCATTCTCCACAGAGTACAGAGCTGGTACACATCCAAGCCCAGTGAGCTCCCTCTAATGGCAAAGCAGATTGAGAGACAATGTTAATCACGAACGGGATGCAAAGAGTCACAGACGAGAGGCAGAGAGTCATGAATCAGGCGTAGAGAATCGTGAATGGGATGCAGAGTCGTGGGCTAGATACAGAGAATCACTGAGCAATTGAGAGTCATGGGCTGATACAGAGCGTCAAACAGATGCAGAGAACAATGAGTGAGATACAGAATCATAGAGGAGATACACAGAGGGGTGGCCCAAATGGAGAAAATCACAGACCAGTGACAAAGAGTCCTGGACAGATGCAGAATCGCAGAGAAGCATGAACTAGATACGGAAATCATGGACCAGATGCAGAACATCACAGCCTAGAGGCAAGGATCTACGGAGCCAGTCTTTTATTAGTGAACGCAGTCACTATATTTGCTTGCATTGTGTAAAATCAGTAACCATCTCTTAGTTCTTAATATCACGACCCACTCCCCAGCCCTTAAAGCATGGTGAATATCTGATATATTGCTGTGATTATTCATACATTTTCAAGACAAGTGAACTCTTTCTCTTCCATCCTATTGTCCCAGTGGACTGAAAGGTTCTGCAGCTGATTTATATGCTCCATTTAAAAAATGTTTTTATATAATTTCCACAGGAACAGATAACCATGTCCCATATTTGAAATAAGGTCAAGTTCCACCAGTGACGAGAAATGCTGTGCCAGCACAGACTGGGGCCAGCAGGAGCTGCTGGAAATCTAAGAACATGGACACCCCGGAAGACATGCACCTTTAAGTGAACTGAGGTTTGCTTTTATTTTAACTCAGCCTTAAAAAGGGTGAGCAGTTGTAAACACAAACACACGAAGTCTGCATCGAGCAGCAAGACCAACACTGACAGAGAAATGACACTTTTCTTCCCAACCTAACAGCAAAAGGTGTCATCAACACTGCTGTGAAGGAGAATAAAAATGGTTCCGGGCACGCTTTCTGAATAACTTAAGACACAGATGTTCCCTGTAAGTTAAACCAGAGCCCCTCATTCTTATGAGAGACTCAGTTTCATCATTGGATCTCGGTGATATTTTGTTAAGTCACAGTCTCCGGTGACTATGGTTTCACTTAAATTCATACATGAAATTTTACTGATCTGGGAAAATGTCAGTACTAAGTTTTCTGTGGTTTATGGCTTTTCTTAATATGGATGAATATGCCTAAGTTTACAGCATCAGGCAAATACTTGCTCTCACATCCAATCAGATGGCTGTTGGTTCCCCCAGGTTAAAAGTTCCCTTACTGCTCCATTGGGTTAGCTCGTTAGGCTGGCTACTGTCGTGGTTCACACTCTTGTAGGTGGGTATGACTACTGATTGCTTTTCTCCCTCGATGTCTTTCCCAGCTCATTTGGATACTTATGAGAACTAGTGTGCAGGGAGGAGCCTTCCTGGTCAGTCCCAGCTGAACTCCTTTTCAGTCTTGAGTCAGAAATGTGTGTTATCTTCAGCAACAAGGTCTTGCCTTCAAGTTTGAGGAAACAGCAAAGGGCAATGGCAGTAGCTTATAGGATTTGTGACTATCTTAGACCCCTGACCAATAACTTGAATGAAGGTTTCCCATGTCTGGCACTTGGGTTTTGTTGGGCAGTCTAGGGTTGTTGTGGTATAATTAATTTATGCTATGTGTGTATGCATATTAAATTAAGCTAATGAAAGAATATGAATGTGTTCTCTATGCTTTCTCCCAAGCATCTTTAGTACCCTTTATGTTTCCTTCCTCTGTTTCTTCCGTATCACCCTCATACCCTTTCCTAAGCTAAAGCTCATGACCACTGTTTGTCCCTTTGCCCCTTCATAGCCCCTATACCACACTATCCCTCCTTAGAGAAACCACATGGTTCTTTTATATTTTCCTGGCTTCTATCATTGCTTCATGTTATATACTCAAACACTTATAAGAACAGCTAAGCATAGCTCTCACCTTTCATCAAAGAATCTTCTTATTGCACATAGTGACCATTACAAAAGACCTGCAACCAGTCAAAATGAAGAAAATAAATTATCGTGAAATCCATAACCCCAATGGGTAGATCCAAAACTTACAAGTAGAGCTCAGGGAACATCATGGAAGTTTGGCAGAAAGATTGCACATGCCTGAGGATCTGCTTGCCTCTTGCTTGAGAGGACAGGTAAGCTTCACCCACAAAATCTTGATATGCTTTGTAAATAGGTCCCACATAATCATACCACCAGTCAACAAGCCATGTGGATGTAGAATTGCAGAAGTCGCAGCCTCAGGTAAAAGTCAGTCACCAGCAATCAAGAGCTTCTCAGAGAGGGACAATCAGCTTTGTTTTTTTGTTTTTTTTTTCTCAGAGATGAGCCTCCCAATAAATTATACAATCTCATGGATCAGCCTGAAGCACGAACACACACACACACACACACACACACTTGTTGTGTGACATACTTTTGGGGGGCTGGTGTAAAAAGGGTCTACTCAGCCAACGTAAAGAACTGACCATAGAACAAAGCATAGATATCACCAAAGTCCATCCTGGTGAACCAACGTTTTATTGGCTTTACTTGCAAGAATATAGGTGTACTTTGCTACTTAAAGGGACAAACATTACTCAAAGGTAGCTGAACCATCGAAGCTCACCCAGCATGGATGACAGCTCACTGATGCTGTAAACCTGGAGCACACCAGGCAACCTGCAGGCTGCTTAACAGGTTGGAGAGTGTCCATTCTAGGTGGCTTGGTTGGTCGGAGCCTCTTCCAGCTGCTCTGTTGGTCTTTTTCACTTACAGACAGTTTATGCTCTTCTGTTTCTGACAGGCTTATTTCTGCATCTTCCAAACAGTTGGTCTGGGTTGAGAGTCTTTACTGTTTATTTATGGGGAGAGACCTGTCTAGTGAATCCAGTCAGTTTCAAGAACATCCTGATGCTATTTTGTATTGTTTATTTCCTGTTTTAAGAAAATTCCTTACAAGATTGAATGTGCCAGTCTGGGAGGAAATCACCACACAATACCAGGCATCACTAAGTAAACTTAATCATGTGTGTGTGTGTATGTGTGTGTGTGTGTGTGTAACAATAAAAAGTATAAAAGAAATTATGAGCTGAAAAAGAGTTGGGGGCACCAAAGGAGTTGGAAGGGGAAGAAAGAGATTTTAAAAGTGATATGAATTCATTACTAATCTATAAAATTTTTAAAAATATGAAATTTCAAAAATAAAAATAATTGGTGAAAAAGAAATGAAAATACAGTATATCATCATCACTGGTTTTCTCTCTAATGCCTATACAGCCCTCAATAAATAGACACTATACCTCCAGATACATTCCAAAGGACATTCTAGAAGAAAAAAAAATATATTAGTTGGTGTTTCTGCATGAAATACCAACCAGTAAGAAATGCTGAGCTCAGCAAATTTACATGAAATTGGACTGAGGATTCAGCCTCCTGTAAACCAAATGCTTTTGTGTGTGTGTGTGTGTGTGTGTGTGTGTGTGCGCGCGCGCATGTGTGTAAACACAGGTCTATGTTTATGTCTGTGTGTATAATCACATATGTGTTTGCTTGTGAGTGCAGAAAGCAAAACCATCTTTTTGTTGTTTGTTATTTTAAATACTTCTATATATGTGTGTGTGTCTATCTGTGCGGGTGTATGTGCACGTGGATGCGGGTGTCTGTAGAGATCAAAAGAGATGCTGGATTCCCTGAAGCTGAAGGCAGAGGTGGTTGTGAGCTGCACGATCTTCACGACCTGGCCACCTCTGCAGCCCCTTTTCTTTGCTCTTGAGAAAGGGTCTGCCACTTTCCTGGGAGCATGTCCGGCAGGCTAGGCTGGCTGGTCAGGGAATCCCAGCCACACACCTTCTCTGCCTCCCAGGTGCTGGGATTACAAGTATGCAACACGATGCCTGGCTTTTGCAGGATGTTTTTGTTTCAACATGAGTTCTGGGGATCAAGCTCAGCTCCACAAGAAACAGTTTACTTAGTGAGCTATCTCCCCAGACTCCAGAGGTATGCTCTTTAGAAACTGTATTACCATTGGTTTCTTTTCAAAAATACTGACACTGTGTGTAGAAAGGACACTTTGTGTAAAGAATCAGGGCTGAGTGTTTATGTACTCAGTGTCAAGGAACAATGATATGTGAGCCAACACTGTGGAGCTGAGGATACAGAAGTAAGGAAAACCCGGGTTGCCGAACATTTAAAAAGGACACGTGCCTCAATGAGAAAAGAGAAAGATGAAAATCCCAGGCATGCTGGCACCTGCCTGTGAACCCAGTATTAGGAAAGGAGAGGCAGGAAAACCATCAGTTCATGGCCAGACTTCTGGAAAATTCAGTCAGTCTGAGGCCAGCCTGAGTTAGAGCTGTATAAGTAAACACACACACACACACACACACACACACACACACACACACACAAGCACACTCATATCACATACACACACACACACACACCCATATACAAACAGATCCACATACATACTCGTAGGCATGCACACACATACACACACACACACACATACACTCACACATGACGATTTTGATGAAAAGGAAGACAATGTTATTTCTCCAGATTTCTAACTTCAAAACTTCTGAAGCTCTTAGAAAACAGTTCAGGTGAATTTTTTCAGGTGCTTTTGCTGTTAACATGTGCCATGCTAATCACTAGTTTTTGTAATATATGTCAATACAAAAAGCAACAAAAAGTTTTCTACCCAGACCACTCAGCTCCTAAGCTTCAATTTGATCAAATAGTCATTATATCCCCATTGTAAAAGCAGTGGTTTTGTTGGGTGTTTTCCTTTTTTTTTTTTTTTTTTCCTGAGACACTGTCTTGATATAGGTGACCTGGAATTCACTTTCTGGCCTGGTTTAAACTAACAAGAAACCACCTTCCTCGGACTCTTCTGTGCCAGGATTATTAGTGTACCCCAACAGGCTCAGAGATCCTAACATTTTCAATCCCACGTTTCACCTTAAAAGCCAAAAACGATCAAACACACCCAATGGTATGAGGGGTCAGGGTCAGCCAGAGATTTGAGGTTATGATCTACTTCTTTGTACTTTAGTCTTTCAAAGTTTAACTTTTTTATGTATATGAGCGTTTGGCCTCAAACATGCATGCCTGTGCACCATTCACCTGCCTAGTGGCCTCAGAGGCAGACAAGGGCATCAGATCCACTAGAACTGGTCTTATGGTTGTGAGCGACCATGTCAGTGCTGGGAACTGAACCCTGGTCCTATGGAGAAGCACACAGGTTTACCAAACCATCTGTCTATATAATCCCAAAGTCCTTGTGTGTTGTGAATGACTCACCCTAGAATAGGCATGGAAGTTATCTTTTGCAATAATAGTAGAGAGAGAGAGAGTTATAATTCTAACAAAATTTGTATCATCAATCCAACTAAACCCTGGATCAAATAGTGATTCTCCATTGTTGCAAAGATTCCTGGGGAAAGGATTTTGCAGATGTTCTCTTAAAAACCTCTTTCATACAAGTATCACATGCTAACTGATTGTACCGCCAGAGCTCTAAGCAAAGCTTTGGGCAGAGCTTGGGGAGTCCTGTGGAAGAGGGAGAGGAGGGAGGAGGGATTGGCAGAGCCAGAGAGGTGAAGGACACCACAACAGAACCCACAGAATTAGCTAATCTGGGCCTATAGGTATTTCAGAGGCTGAACCACTACTAACCAAGGAGCTTGCATAGGCGAGGCCTAGGCTACTCTTCGCATGTATGGCACATGTGCAGCTTGGTCTTCCTGTGGGGCCCCTGGCAACTGGAATAGGTGCTGCCTATGATATGCGACCTGCCTTTGGATCCCTTTGCCCTAGCTGGTCTGCCTTGTCTGGCCTCAGTGGGAGAGGATGTGCCTGGTCCTACTGAGGTGTGATATGCCACAATGGGTTGTTATCTATGGGAGGGCTCCCCTTCTCTGGGGAGAGAAAGAGAGGGGAAGATGTGGAGAGGTGTGAGGGGGCACTAGGAGGAGGGAGGCTACAATCAGGATGTAGAGTGAATAAATAGATTAATTGATGGGGAAAAAAAAAAAACTTCTTTCAACTGTTAGCCTGGTATTAAAGCTCTAGCCATTCTAGATAAGCAGATGACTTTGTAGAATAAGCCAACAGGTATAGAAAAGCAGACTCCCTTTGAAGAATCACTCTAGGATGCACCTTTGTAAGTCTAAAGAGTATTTTTTTCTACTTTGTATTATTGTTCCTCTGCATCTTCAGGAACCCAGCATAGCTGTCCTCCGAGAGGCTCCACCCAGCAGTAGATACAAACAGATGCTGAGACCCACAGTCAAACACTGGGTGAAGCCTAGGGAGTCCAGTGGAAAAGTAGAAGAAAGGACCTGGAGTTGGCCGGAGCTCCATAAGAAGGCCAACAGAGCCAACTAAACAGGGCACAGAGGGGCCTGTAGAGACTGAAGCAACAACCTAGGACCATGCATAGACAGGATGTAGGCCCCTTACACAGCTGTAGCAGATGGGGAGCTCAGGGTTCATATGGAGACCAGGGCTGTCTCTGGTAGGAACTCTTTTGCCTGCTTTCTGACCACTTCCCTTTGTTGGAGCTGCCTCACCAGGCCACAGGGGATGAGGACATGCTCAATCCTGATGTAACTTAATAAGCTGAGGTGAGTGGGTGGGTGGGGGATCCCCTTATCTGAGGAATGGGGAGGAAGGGAAAGAGGGAATGAGGAAGGGTGGGACTAGGAGGAGAGGAGGAAGGGGGTCTGTGACTGAGATGTAAAATGAATAAATGAATTAAAAAGATTAAAATAAATTAACATAGCTGGGTTGGGTGCCACACTCCTGTAACCCTGGCACTCAGGGAGGCAGAAGCAGGCGGATCTCTGTGAGTTGGAGGCCAGCCTGGTCTACTAAGAAAGTCTAGGACAGCCAAGGCTACACAGAGAAACCCTGTCTAGAAAATGCCTGTCTTGAAAAACCAAAACCAAAACATGAAATAAAATTAATGAATAAACAAGAGCAAAACCAAAAAAAAAAAAAAAAACCCCACAAAACTGGTGGCTTATGAAACATATTGAAGCTCTACAGCATTTCTCAAGCTTGCACATATGAACACAAAGTGTGGCAAACTTTTGCCAAGACACTAATGTGGACATAATCTGAAGTCACCTCCTTCTAGTAACATATTTATATGCTTAAATAAAAAGCATTCAGTGGAGAAAAAGAAATCTCCTAAAGAAAGTACACATGTAGGTTCCCCAGGATTAGGTGACGGCTCTGCTTAGCTGAAGTTGATATCACAGTGCGCTTCACTTCTGAGTTGAGTCACTTCATCGCCATCTTTCTGTTTTAACGTCTCCCATTTTCGTAAAGTGTCCATTCACCAATAGTTTGCTGAGAGCTGAATGATTGGCATTAAGGAACCCTGTTGGTAGTCTGACAATTATCTATCAGAAGCGATATAAACAAGATAAAGAGATCAATGTTAAGACTTATTCTCAAAGTGACAACTTAGGAAAATATTCAGACTAGTAAGGTATGCTGGTTTGATAAGAATAGTCTCCATAGGCTCATATAGTTGAAAACTTAGGGAGTGGCGCTGTTGGAGGAAGTATGTCACCAAGGGTTGGCTTGAAGGCTTTAGAAGCCCCAAATCTTTCTTTTGTGGATTTGGAATGCTTGCCCTCTCCAACACAAGGGCTTTTTTAAAACCATCATGCTCCATGCCATGACAATAATGGACTAAACCTCTGAAACTGTAAGCAATCCCCAATTAAATGTGTTCTTTTATAAGACTTTTCATGGTTGTGGCATCTTTTCACAGCAATAGTACAATGAACAAGACAGAAGTTGGTATAAGGGACGGTGACTGGCCTGGCCTTGCTTTTTGTTGCTAGAACATGCACTTTGAGACTTTGGATTAGGAAATCAGTTTAACAATTTAATTGGCATGTAATGAGACATACTAGTAGACACAGTGAAGACAGTCATGCTGAGAGCAATGTAGATTATGATGGCCTAACTCAAGAGGCTTCAGGGGAGAAATATATTAGTAAATGGCCTAGGGATAGTTCTTGTGATATTTTGGCTGCTTTTTAACCTTGTCCAAAATATATGCCTGAAGGTAAATGGAAGTGTTTTGGATTAATTAATGGCATTGGCAGAGGAGATTTCAAGGCAGCCTTGTATTGATTATGTCATGTACTTATTAATGGTTACTCTTATGCAGATCTATAATAAAAAAGAGCACACCGAGCAAGCAAAACTACAAAACGTATAGTTTGAGGAGAAGAGGATCACCAGGAAGTGTAATATAGCTAAATCCAGTGCTTAAGGGGATAAAGAGAAAAAATTAAAGAAAAGACTGAAAATAAGAGGAATAAAGGGAGTGGTGACCTCAGGACAAGACATCATCCATCTCAAGTTCCAACTTGTTGAAAGAAATTAAAGAAAAGCTTGATCAATGGTGGATATCCCGAAAAAACAGAAAGCTGATGCATGTGAAAATAAGCAAGGGGCCATGTAGGAGTCCCAGAAAGCAGATGAACTGGGTGCTTCAGCCATGTGGTGGTTCTAGCTTTAGAGTCAAGAATATTTTTGAATGGGTTATAGTATCTCCCTCAGTGACTAAGGCAAGCCTCTGAGGCCCGGTGTGCCCTTGCATGGAGGCCCAGAAGTCCATTATATGAAGCTGTGACGGTAAAGTCTGGATTGCTTTGGAAATCTCAAAATGAGATGCCAGAATTGTGGAATGCTTGCCAAGGAAAGCTGCAGACTGGGTGTGGAACCACCCAACAGAAAAGAGCGTGTGGTAGTCAACAAAGCTGGTAGAAGCTATATACCTGAAGAGCGCTTTGACATCACAGACGGAGACTTGGAATTTGGAGTTTGCCTTGCTGGTTTTCAGGCTTGCTTTGGCCCAGTTTTTTCCACACTGTGCTCCCTTTCCTCCATTTTGGAAAGGCAATGCCTACTCTGTGCCATTGTATGTTGAAAGTATGTGATATGCTTTTCCATTTTGATTTTGGGTTCCAGTTAAGACATGGCCACGAGTCTCAGAAGAGACTTTGAACTTCGGAGATACTCTTAGCGTTGAGAGTGTTATAGACTCTGGGGATTTTGAAGTTGTACTGAATGCATTTTTGGCTACAAGCCTATGGAGCTCAGGCAGTGGATGAGGTGATTTGAATAAGAATAGTCCCAATAGGCTCATATATTCCAATGCTTAGGAGTGATTCGATTTCAAAGGATTAGGACATACTACACTATTAGAGTAATTGAGGCCTTGTTGGAGGAAGTATGTCACTGGGGCTGTTCTTGGAGGCTTCAGAAGCCCAAGATTGGCCAAGTCTCTCTCTTCCTGCTGCTTGAAGATTTGGATACATAATCCTCAACCTCTTCAACATTGCATGCCCCCATCCCCCCTACTATGATAATAATGGACTGAACCTCTGAAACTGTAAGGGATCCCCAATTAAAGGCTTTTCTTTAGAAGAGTTTCCATGATAATGCTGTCTCTTCACAGCAATAGAATGAGGACTAAGACAGAGCATTTTGTTTGTTTGTTTTTAATTTGTTTTCATTTTTTAAAACTTCACTTGAAGTCCTTCCTGGTAATTATAAATACATGTCAAAGCCTCCCAGCTGCTAAGGAAGCTTAGCTGTAAGTCCTCCTGTAAGATTCAGCGAATCTTCATAATTCATCAAGCTATTAAATAAACAATTCAGGATAAATGATAACAGGGTTTGAGAATATTGATGATATAAGATCTCACACAATCCCAAATATCATAAATATAAGCTTTATGATTTAGAAGTTCACATTCTTTTTCAAATAGTAGCTCAAGAACAAATAAAAAAATATCCTATTATGTAAAATGAACCATTCAGGTTAACTGGCAGAGACCTGTGACCCCAGCTGTTCATCTAGCTCTAGGCAAAAATGAGCAACTTAGTGACATTATATCTCACAAAAATCAGGATAGAAGAGGGATACTGTCCTATGTCAGGGATGACAGGGTTGTGGAAGCAGCTGCTTGGCACAGTTCCTGCTGCTGGGACACCATCGCCCTGGAGAAAACATCTTTGGATTATCAGTCCACAAATGATGTTGCTTTTTCCTGTATCTCTACCTCCTTTGATTCCTACTGTTACTCTATTCTTTTCCTCTAATTCAGCCCTAGTCAATGAGACTGGTAATATTTTTAGGGGGATTGTGAGATAAGGAAATGGTTCACAAACAACCACTATAGAGGAAGCATTCCTCTTGGCTGTACAGACAGTGAACCCTGAGTTATCTGAACAAGAATTGAACTCGTAGAGGCCTTGTGTGCTAATTGTTCCCTGAAAAACTTTAGTCAGCTCATGGGTATCAAATAATATCAGAAATTGTTTGAGTTTCTACACACAGCCACCAGATTGCTGCAGTCAGAAAGGAATTAGACCCTGGAGAAGCTACTGAATAGATGATAGAGGACAGAGATGGACAGGTGATATGTCATTGACAGATTATGACATATAGATAAATATACATATGTCATTAGATTCCTCCAGCTATGAATCTCTCTTTCATTGTTTCAACCTCAAACTCCTTTCAGGAATTCTCTGTATCTCCCACCTACTGTCATGACACTTAAACATGAATTCTGTCCAGAACCGTGTTACTGTTGCTCACAGATGCTTCAATCTTCAGTCTTTCTTTCCTTCTCAGCATTTCCCAGAGCCTCTGTTGCCTCTCTCACTGGAGTCTGTTATCCTAGAATGTCACAAACTATTTCTTTTACTTTCCCCTTTGGCCTCTGGCTGTTTAACTTAGAGAAAAACTTTTTTTTTTTTTTATCAAACTGTGTTTATTTGACCTGAAACTTAAGATCAGTTTGCAATACTCTACACATTTCCTCTCTCTTTGGTGTCTGGTGGACCAGTGTTTTCCATGAGAAAAAGCTTTGCTAATTGAAGCAATTGCTTCCACTAAAAATTCTCATAGTTTCTCTATTTTTGTGGGTAGCTTTGAAGCTACTCTGGATTCCCAACACTTTTCTACCTCATTTTCAATCAAATATACAAGGGTCTTAATCAAAGCTCCTAATCTTATCTCAAATCCATTCCTATTCTCCACCTCACTCCACTGTATATCACAATCATCATTTTTCAGGACTAGAGAATCAAGCCTTAGAATCCATCTCTGCCTCTTATTCTGCATGTCACAATCAGAGTGACATCTGAAAAGCATTTTGATTGAGTCACACACCCCCATTTAAAACCTGTGAATGTTTTCCGAAATCCTCCAAAATACTCAATTCTTCACATGATCTTTAGTAATCAGGTTTGCCTGGCTTTACTCCTTTCTTTCAGATTCGATCTAGTCTTCTTTTGGGAAAGGCACACGTTAATCAGTGAATATGTGTAAGAAACGTGGCCTGTCATGGTCACTACAGACTTAAGTCCTGCTCATGTGCTATTATTTCTACTGCAGAGATGTTTTTCTTCAGAGCCCACCTTGCAAGGCAGATTAAGCCTTGTAGACCACCTTGTATTCACACACTAAACCCTTCTACTCACAGCCATCCTTGTGCATGCCACTAAGTGGTTTGTTCACATTGAACCCTGCACATGCACACTAAGCCTTTCAACTCACAGCAGTTCCTGCACACAGATCATCGATCACGTCTATTCACGTCCAACCCTCCATGTGCATACTCTACCCTTCACTTCAGGGCCTGCATACATGCACCAAGGCCAAATGTTTACATGTCCTTGGACTTTCAAATACCATAAGCTCCTGAAAAGCTACTCACATCATTATGCTTATTACCTCTTATTCTTATGTTGGGTATACTCAGTGGTGAGTTTCTCTGTAGGTCCATAAATGAAAAACTAGTAGGGAGTTGGTCTGCACACAGGCTTGTACAATGAGTAGCAGAAATCTCATGGCTGATGTAGACCCGTTTACCCTGTGCTAAAGTACACACACATATCAGCCCAGAGACAAGGTACTCATGTATATCTAACCTGCAGTCTTTATACAATAGATACTGTGTACAACTCTTTTGCCTCATTCTCAAAATAATCATCTAATATCTATCATTTATATTTTAAAGAAGATGGCTCTGTCTTCTTAGAGTTGTTATTGTTGTTATTATTATTATTTCACAATACCTAGCTTCTAATACAGACCCTTGGTATAGCACAAAGGCCCCTTTCTGACCTGGTTACCACCAGAGAATAAACTCTTAAGGTAGCTCCCTCCTGTTCTGTGCATCAGTTACAGCACATTCACTGGTTCTCTACTGAGCCATGGAAACATACCTTCTCTTAAATTCCTCTGAATCCCAAACAATAGACTTCCGCCATTTCTTCAAATTTTCTACATCTCAACATAGTTAACCTTGTGACCACTTTTTCATAACGAAATCAGAATGCAATGTCCCTCCTGAGTACCAAGAGTCCAATTCTTGCTTTTGTTCCAACATATGTGATCACATGGTTTTGTCTCTAACTTCAACTACAGGTTTTCCTCAATGCTACCTAAGAACTTGGCTGATTTACAGGAAATAGTTAATGTCTATACATTTGTGGAATTCTGAGTGGACACTAGAGCTCAGGTTTCTTGCCCCCAGAGCCCATGAGTGTGTACGTCCTTGCCACACATGCATGTAGCTGACATCCAGTAGATAGTGGGACTTCCAAAAAAATTCTGAGGAAGGAAGGAATGCAATAAAAGTTGAGTTAGCACATTTGAAGACAGTTCATTAACTGTTTAGGAAACTGCTATTTTATAGTATTGAAGTCTAACATAAAGGACCCTATCAAAATCCCAGCCATTCTTTTGGATATGATGGATGTTCTTGTAGAGAGAGAGAGAAAAAAAAAAAAAAACAGCAATTTAAAAAAAAATCTGTTCCTTGTAGCAATATAAAAAGGGTATATTTGAATAATAAACAAAAGCCAAATGGATTAAAAGTTAATTATATTAATGTTAGGTAAATTTGAACACCACCCAGAATATTCCATTACCTATTTGCTGTAGGTACAATGCTACAAAAAGGAATTGAATTGTATCTGTAATTGTAGTCTAGACTTGTTTCTTGCACAAGTACAGATGAGGGTTTAGGGATGACTACCCTCTGAGACTTCACTCAGCAATCTAATGGGAACATGCAATACAGAATGCCTGAGAGCCAGCTTAGACTGACACTGACCTCTTACTGCATAAAGTACAGGACACCCTCTGTGGAGGACATTCATATCTGTCTGGAGGTGTGCTCTTTAAATAACTAAAATTAAGTTGCAATTGAGTCCAGTCTTGGAACTGATGTCAAGTGTAGCTCTGCTCTACTTCTTAAAACACAATGTGATAAACCAGGGAATCCTATTACCTACATATAGTATATTAAAAGAAATGTCCTAAAATTCAACCTGAAATTCTAATGATATACAACATGTTCTTGTGATAACCTATGGGTGAGTCATTCCTTTGGAAGTAATATTAAAAGCCACAATAACCTTCTCTTTGCTGTACCTGCCACGAATCTTTTAGAGTTCATCTCATTTCATGGGATGAGTAAATTGAGGTTTAATAATGCTATGTTATATTTCTGGGCTCACACAGTTACAGAAAGGCAAAGAGAGAGGGTCTACCTGTTCCTATCTAAAGCCTGCTCTATAGATTGCATCTGTGTAGAGAAGAAAATCCTAATGAGTTCATGTTCAGCAAGAAAGGAAAAATAAACTGGTCACCGGTCCGTCACTGAGTCTTCACCACTGAGATGATCCTGCTGATAAAATCTCATGTGAAATAGTTCTGTGGTGGTGAATGTATGGTAAACTCACTGAAAATGGTGACAAGGAAACCATCTTATGGTGAAATACACTGGTCAGATGGGGAAACCATGAGGGCCTTGTATTGCCCCAATGCAGTGTTCTACCTACCTCCCATTTTTATTCATGCTAATGGCAAAAGAACCAAGAGTAAATGGGGCATCTTTTGGATATATGCCCGGGAATGGTATAGCTGGATCTTGAGGTAGTGCTATTCTAGAATTTTTAAATTAAATTTTTATTTTTTTCTATTAATTACTGTTTGTTTACTTTGTATCCTAGCTGTAGCCCCGTCCCTCATCCCCTTCCAATCCAACCCTCCCTCCCTCATCTCCTCCTATACCCTTCTCCAAGTCCACAGATAGGGGAGGACCTCCTCCCTTCCATCTGACCCTAGCTTATGGGATCTCATCAGAACTGGCTGCATTGTCTTCCTCTGTGGCCTGGCAAAGCTGCTCTCCCATCCGGAGGAGGCGGTCTGTCAGAACAAAACGACAGCCTACAGACTGGGCAAGGATCTTTACCAACTCTATATCTGACAGAGGGCTAATATCCAGAATATATAAAGAACTAAAGAAGTTAAAAAGCCAAAAATCAAGTAATACAATTTAAAAAATGGGGTACAGAACTAAACAGAGAATTCTCTGGAGAGGAATATAGAATGGCGGAGAAACACTTGAAGAATAGCTCAACGTCCTTAGTCAAAAGGAAGATGCAAATCAAAAAACCCTGAGATTTCACCAATTTTTTGAGAGAAAGGGCAAGATTGACTAAGGGGGATCCTAAGGAGGCTTAAATCACATTCAGAACAGCAAGCAGGATAGATACCAGAGGCAGTGGAAGAGAGGAAACAGAAAGGGAGCCTACTGTAGAGAGTTCTCTGGAAGGTTTCACCCAACAGGGAATGGAAACAGATTCTGAGACTCACAGCAAAACTTTGGGCAGAGAGCAGGGAGTCTCAATGAAGAAGAAAAGAGTGGAGATAGAAGGACATGGAGGGAACAGGAGCACCACAAGAAGACCAACAAAGCTAAAAGATCTGAGTCCAGGGGGTCCTACAGAGACTGATGCACCAACCAAGGACCATGCATGGAGAGGACCTAGACCCCCTGCTCATATGTAGCCTATTGGCAGCTCAGTCTCCATGTGGATGTCTGAGTAAGGGGAGCAGGGGCTGCCTTTGTCATGAAGTCAGTTGACTGCTCTTTGATCACTTGTCCCAGTAATGTGGGCTTTCCAGGCTACAGAGGAAGAGGATCCTATCAGTCCTGATGAGACTTAACAAGCTATGGGCAGATGGCAATAGTGAAGAACTCCCCTTTTCAGTGGACTAGGGGAAGGGGATGAGGGGAAGAAGGAGGGAAGGTGGGACTGGGGGAACTGAGGGAGGGGGCTTCAATCGAGATATATAATGAATAAATTGTGAAAAAAATTGAATAGAATCAACCTTTTAAAATTAGAAAAAAGAAAGGAAGAAAGAAGAAAGAAAAAAGGAAGGAAGGAAGGAAGGAAGGAAGGAAGGAAGGAAGGAAGGAAGGAAAGAACACTCATTGTTTTTGGAGAGGGCCAAAGTTAAGATCCCAGCTCTCACATCAGGCACCTCAGAACCTCCAGGAGCTTTGACACCCTCTTTTGGCCTGTGTAAGAGCTTGTTCATGTATATGTGCGTGCAAGCGCGTGCGCATGCACACGCACACACACACACCCACACGCACACACACACACAAACACACACAAACACATACAAACACATCTTAACAAGCCACATGGCTCTGTCAACTGTCTGACTACTCCAGCAGGTAAGGATACTCAAGTTGGGCCATGATTGAGGCGGACTCCACATTCTCTTATATTTCATGAATAAAAAGTCATAAATGAATGGGACTATACTGTCACAACATTCCCCCATATTTTAACTATATGCTGACAATAACACAGACTCAGAAGCCTAGCTGAGAAAGTCTCAAGTTCCTCGACCCAAGAAACTATAAGTGATAACATGTGTATTGCTTCTTTAAGAATTCTATTTTTTCTTTGTTTTTTTTTTTTTTTTCAAACTCAGAATAACTGGCACTAGGATCTTTCTTATCACATAAATAATTTTGGGGAAGTATCTAGGGACACTGACAAGAAACCTGCAGGAGCTAAATAAATACTTGCTGATGTCTGGATCAGATATATCCCATTTTAGACCTGCAGGGCCTTAATATTGCATTTTAAAAATTCATGATCACTGACATAATAAAGAAATGTCATGTCCACAAATACTCTATGCAAAAAATATTCAACCAGTGTATCTTTTCTCCTTTGCTCGCATTTTGGGTCTTCACCTTACAATGCTTGTTCATAGTCAAATGTGTCCAATTAACTTAAACTTTAGCAAGTGTAAATAACTTTTTTCATTCTTATAAATGGCTTTCATTTCACATCATCTGATGAAAAAAAAAAAACCTCTAAATTTTTATTTAGTTTTAAAATTAGATGTTACTAATATCTATGATTTTTGATATTATTACTTTATGAAATGGTAGAAGCAACAGAATGTACTTACATATTATATACATATATATACTTATATATAATATGGTGATATAGCATAATATATAGTTATTATAATTAAATCACAAATAAAAACATAACACAGGTGATTTGAGGAAGGCACTCAAGTGTGTGTCCACTCACCAAATTTCCATATAGTTAGTTAGAATGGCCATACTGAGCCACAGAGCATTGTTTAAGTTTTTACATTTTCATTATTAGCAACATTATTTACTTACCCAGCACAGGAAAGACTTACAGATCTGTTTTAATACAACATACACTGTACATTATAGGTTAGGATCCACATGAGGTATGACTTTCTTTTCTAAGCCTTGGAAACCCTACTTAATATTATATTTTCCACATCCATCCACTCTCCTCCTTTTTACAGTGGAATAATACTCCGTTTATATGCGGCATATGAAGATTCTAGAACATTTCTCACTTTTGTAAATATTTCCCTGCAAGTTTTACTCACAGTATAGCGCCATATTTATAAAACAAAAGGAGACCATAGCAAAGGGAACCACGTGTGCCTTTGGAAAATTCAGACTCAATGAAGTTGACTTCTCAGTGTACATGTCCAGATCATTGATTCCTATCTTCGCAGAGGAGGACAGAATGCAACTTTCCACAAGTTTTTTTTTTTTTTTTTTTTTTTGTCTCCTCCTCTTACTTTGCCTTCATAAGCAAGCACACCATCCAGCTTCATGATAAGGTGAGAGGATGTGCTGTCATTGGTGATATTGTCAGCTGCTAGAAGACATCCCGGAGGTGAGTTTAAGATAGTCAGGCTCTACCCAGCAGGGTATCAAAACATATGCTGAGATTCTTAGCCAAACTTTGGGCAGAGAGCAGGGAACCTTATGAAAGAAGAGGGAGATAGAAAGATCTGGAGGCAACAGGAGCTCCACAAGGAGAGCAACAGAATGAAAAAAATCTGGGCCCAGGGGTCTTTTCTGAGACTGATACTCCAAACAAGTACTATGCATGGAGATAACTTAGAATCCCCGCATAGAAGTAGCCCATGGCAGCTCAGTGTCCAAGAGGATTCACCAATAATAGGAACAGGGACCATCTCTGACATGAACTCATGGACTGGCTCTTTGATCACCTCCCCCTGAGTTGGCAAGAGCAACCTTGCCCATATACAGAGGAAGACAAAGAAGCCAGTCCTGATAAAACCTGATAGGCTAGGGTCAGATGGAAGGGGAGGAGAAGAGGGAAGGAGGGTGGGTTTGGGAGGGTGGGGAAGGGGCTACAGCTGGGATACAAAGTGAATAAACTGTAATTAATAAAAATAAAATAAAATAAATTTTAAAAGGGATAGTCAGGGACCACATCTATGCCTCGATGTGCTTCATGTGTGAAGAGTTCTCTTATTCGCAGGAACCATCGGCAGACAGGAGGGAAAGGACATAGGAGAAGCTTAAGTGAACAAGCATGCCTCGGCAGAGTGAGAGATGCTGAGCCTCCCAGATGCACAAACGTGTCGCTGACAGCAGGGTAGCTGAAGCATCACTGGGATCCAGCTGGAAGAACTTGATCAAGGGCAACTCTCAACCTTAAAACATCCCGACAATCCTCCAGGAGTCCTGTCGGCTCCCATTCAGTTAGTTAATCACACTGAGCCTTTGAGGAACAAAGATCTCCAACCTCTGCCACCAGTCTTTCTTTTTGAAATTGTTAAAGCAGGTAGAAGCATATTAATTAAAATTAGCCCTGTCTGAATTTCAAGGCCAAAAACAAAATAAAAAAAAAATTAAAAAACAAAACAAAGAAAAAGATACAAACTTCTTCCCTACTGACATTATAAACTATCTTTTTATTATGTGAGATCAAAACTTAAATATTTAAATGTTGCTTACATATTTTCTTCTCGTAAACATTATGTGGTAAGAGGTGGTTTGAGGACACTGAAGAATACTAAAACTGCAATTTATAGAAGATCGCTATTTTATGGTGTTTAAAGAAATTGGAAAATTAATCCACTCTTACAGCTAAAACTATCTGATGTTAGTTCACTTACTTTTCTACCTAGCCACACCATTAAAGTACTACATGACTATCTATATGATAAAATCCAAGAATGCGCTTCCTTTTTCAAGGTCCAACGCAGAGTAGTCAGCCCTGAAAACATATGCACACAAACAATAGAAACGGACTCAGCAGGTTGTATTTATATAGGTTTGTGTACATACACACACAAACATACCACACACACTAAATACTAAAAAGAGATTCTCAACTTGTTAATAGGGCTATGGGAGGCATTCCAGGGAGGGTGAGTAAAAGGGGCTGGAAAAGGATAGGGGAAGTAGCATAATTGCGTTTAATTTTAAAATATATTATAAATTAAAAAAATGAATTTGTAATAAAAATAGTCCAAATAATCATTAAACAACAACAACAACAAACTTGAGGATGTTTGAAAGTTTGAAAATGTTGAATACTTCAAGAGGTGGGAAAAATTTAGTATAAACCTCAGGAATATGTAGAGCTAAAGAATTTATCAAACCATTACAGGACTAACTCTGGAGACACTTGGATAAAAAAAATATGGTCTCTGTAAGTAGAATGATTTATAGTAGTGGCTGTCAACCTGTGGGAAACACACCACTTTGGGGTCAAATGACCCTTTTGCAGCAGTCACCTAAGATCATCAGAAAACACATATGTTTACATTATGATTCATAACAGTAGCAAAATTACAGTTATCAAGTATCAACAAAAATGATTTTATGGTTGGGGGTCACCACAACATGAAGAAATCTATGAAAGTTTGACACCATGAGGAAGGTTGAGAACTACTGATTTAGAGAGATAGATGACAATCTCTAGAAAACAAATGAAAGTACATAAAGTAAATCTTGGTATACCATAAGGCAATATATCCAGATACTCTTATCAGGATTATGAGAGAAATGTACTGTACCTAATCTCATACTAGGAATCAAATTATAGACTGAAATTAATTGAGTGTTGAATGGCTGAGAGGCACTTAGCCATTACTGTTATCGATGCTTGAGTTTTGAAAGCTGAAGGGATGTGAAATGAAAGACATATGTAAGAATGAAAAAAAGTTACTTCCAGTTTTTAAGTTTAAGCTAATTGAATATCTTTGATCATAAAAATTCCTCATCTCAAATGTACACCGAATTATATAAACAAAACAGACAAACAAACAAAAGTAAAAAAAAGAAACAAAAGAATAGATAGTCCAAGGCTGAGTCAGAGCACCACCTGAAATTACAGGATATTCTGGACTACCTAGAAAGTTCCAGGCCAGCCTAGGCTATGGAACAGTTCAGAAATAAATATTGAAAACAGTAAGCATTTTGTAATTGATCAAATAAGTTTTAAAATTATTTTGCAATCTTTACTAATGTTTCCTAGTAATTTTTAAATACCTTCATGGAAATGGAACAGTTAAATATGAATATATATGATAAAAATATTCCTTTCTAAAGATGTCCACATCAGTTCTTGCTGTTGTTCACATATTTTTATTCCCTTTTTCTTTTCTTTTTGGCATGGTTAAGTACTCTTTAATATTCTTTGAATTACTGGCTTTAATCCTCCACTTTGCTGTGGTCTCTCCTGAGGGATTACGGAAATCCACAAGTCCAGGGCTAGGATTAACTTGCTTTAGTCACAATTTAGAGAGCCCCAAATAATCCACTAGCCAAGATAAAAGACTACGGAGGAACTGGAAGGCAGACAGACAGGGAAATTAGTCTCTGGGTAGATAAATGTATTTTTTCCTTAACCCTTTAAGATGGCCAACTTCCTTGTTCCGTTCTCTCTCCAAGACAATGAATGGCATGAGGTTTTTCGTCAGCCAAATGGAACTGCTCCTGGGACAGCAGTTGGGGAAGGTAAGGTCCCTTTGCAGAGAACCATGCAGCTTCTTTTTCTTTGTCATAACTGTTTCTCCTATAGTTGTTCAAACTGTTCATTTTCCCAGGAAGAAATGGAAATTACCTCATAGGCAAACATACAGACACTTTAGCTCTCCTGGACAGACACTAGCTTTGGGTCCTCATCCATTTTAGAAAGTTTATCCTTTTGTGTGCTTCTCTCTCTCTCTCTCTCTCTCTCTCTCTCTCTCTCGAAGTTGTTTTTCTAGCCTTCTTACTCTTTAAATCAGTGGAGAAAAATAACCTTTTTTTTTTTTTCACAATCCATTTCTCCCTAGGCAACCTCACTCTGATGGCAGTAAAGACACATTGTAAGACTAATGTAAGACCTGGATGAAGCTGAGTGGTTGAGCTCTTGCATACACAAGGCCTTTGGTTTGATCGCTAGAACCAACAAAATAAAAAATGTTGATCTCTAGAACCAAGAAAAGAAAAAAAAATGTTGAATAGCATTTTAACGTACTTTAAAAAAAATTTATGACAGGAGATGAGCAAACAGACAGAGGCACTCACTTCTAGTTAGCATTTAGGATCTAGGACGTAGTTCTTGGGAATGCATGGTGGCATGGTGGTGAACTACTCTTGACTTTAACCCAGGAGGTGTCCTGCTAAACTGCCATTCGTGAGAACATTTCACAGTTGAAAAACAAACCCATCACCAGTTTAGTGACTATAAAAGCTAACAATAGCAGGGCCACCCCAGACTGTTCTATCTGCCCCCCGCCCCATGATCACAGAACACTTGTGCAGTAAATGCCTTCAACACCCTGTATTTTTTTTTTTTATGTTAAATCAAACTAAACCTAGAGAGGTCCGGGCAATCGCTTGTGGGAAGTTTTTCCCTCCATGTAGCCTTCTCTGATCATGAAGCATGTAGAACTACTCTACTGTGTTCCCTCACAGCAGTTTATCATGTCACTGAAAAATAAGCCTGAGAACTGCAAATGTGGCATGAAGGTTTACAGTCCTCCCTCATTTTATACAGTGGAAACTTACTCCAGCAATACATTTTTTTCTTTTTTATAATTGATTCACCTTATATCCAGATTGTAATCCCCTCCCTCATCTCCTCCTGGTCCCACCCTCCCCCACTTATCCCCCCATCCCCTCCTCTCATCCACAGAATGGGGGAGCCTCCTCCTCTACCATCTGACCCTAGTCTATCAAGCCTCACAGAACTACGTAGATCCTCTTCCTCTGTGGCTTGGCAGGGCTACCCCACCAGGCAGAGGTGATCAAAGAGTAGGCAACAGAGTCCATGTCAGAGATAATCACTGATCTCCTTACTAGAGAACCCATATGAAAGTTAAACTGTCTATCAGCTACATCTTAGCAGGGGTCTAAGTACTCTCCATGCATGATCCTTGCTTGGTACATCGGTATCTGCAGCACCGCCCTTCCCCTGTGCCCAAATTTGTTGGCTTTGTTGGTTGCCTTGTGGAGCTCCTGTCCCCTCTGGTCCTTCTATCTGTTCTTCTTCTGTAAGACTCCTGTACTCTTCCCAAAGTTTTGTTGTGAGTCTTAGCATCTGCTTCAATTCCCTGCCGGGTGGATTCTTTCAGAGGACAGCTATGGTAGGCTCCTGTCCTAGTCCCTCTCTTCAACCACTTCTGGTGTCTATTCTAGTTGACCTTCAGAATGAGAGTTAAGCATCCTCCTTTGGGCCCTCCTTGTTGTTTAGCTTCTTTGGGTCTATGGTCTGTACTATATAGCTAATAGCCATCTATAAGTGAGTACATACCATGCATGTCTTTCTGTTTCTGGGTTACAACACTCTACATTTTAAATTAGATAAATGTAACACTGTCTGGTTTTGTCACAGAAAAAAAAATAACAATGATCATAAAAGTTTGGTGTTCATACAAAGTAAAATAATATACTTGATTTAGATTTTTTTTTAAAAAAGTTCTTAATGGTCTATACAGTTTTCTTTCCCCAAATCCCTAATGTTATAATAAAGAAGTTTACTTCCAGTGTTTATAAATCTGCCATGTGTCTAGCATATGATCAAACTCTACCATGTCTTGCTGCCAAAGTATACTACTACAGTCTTTTTATTATCATCACGTCTCTAAGGGAAGTCCTATATCTTCTGTCTGAATTCTAGTGGAAATTTCCAGAGGGTTCCATCCATCAACCCAGGACATTTTGTTTTCTTTCTTCACTTCTCCACAGTCACTCTATGAATTTCCATTTGTTTATAGATATTTTTTGTGGGATTGAATTAAAACGTACTAGCACAGGATTTAAACGTGAAGGTATGTATCTAAACCCACACCCACAGAGACGGTTAAATTTTAATTATTTGGTAAACAAGAAATGGAACTGGGGCTAGAGAGACAGCTCGGTGTGGTTTTGTGCCACGAGCTGGCTTTGTTGTCCAGAACCCAGGTCCAGTGGATCACAAGTACCTACAAGTGCAGCTCCCAGGAATTTGATGCTCTCTTCATGTGGCACACACTGACACAAGCACACACAGACACAGAAAGACACACACAGGCACACATCTATATACAAATGAAATAAATTGGGGGCTGGAGAGGTGTCTCAGTGGTTTAAGACCCCTTCTTCAGTAGGAGCAGTTTAGTTCACAGCACCCATGTTGGGTTTGTCACAATGATCTTACTCTAGTTCAAGAGGATCTGGTGCCCTCTTCTGGCCTCTGCAAGCAACTACACTCATTGTGTGTAGACACCCCTACTCCTACATTTATATATGCAAAAATAAAAATAAAGTTTATTTTTAAATATAACTGAAACTATTTGTATGACACAAATAAATACAGCTTTCCACTTGCTATTATTTTTAATTAATAAATTATGTTTACCTTCATCTTCGGGGTAAAAATATGTTTGGTTTTATGATTACATTATAGAAAGAGTCAGTCAAATTAATTAATACATTTAGCACCTCAGTATTTTTGCGTATTTGTGATGAGAATATTAAAACAACTACATCTCTTAACACACTTGAAATATACATTGTTAACATATTTAATCTATGTTACCGTGGACCTTCTCTAAACTATAAATCAAGTACTATGCTAAAAATCACAGCGGTTGTTTATCCTCACTGAGCAATGCATTCTACATACAACCACAGACCCGCTAATGCTGATTCTTTTCTTGCACCTCTGATTTCCATTGACTTGTGAGATAGAAATATTCATCCTCACTTCACTTGAAGGTTTCACATTACTGGGTCCTTACAGCATTCAAACACAGGCTTTGGTGCAATGGCTGAGCACTGCTCCTTCTCCAGAGAATACCAGTTGATGCTTCAAACAGAGCTGGGAATTCTTCCTAAGAACTTCAAATTATTGACATCCCTAAAAGTGCCTCTTTCCTTATGAGAGATCTGATGTCTGTTTGATGACTAAACAAGTGAATTAATCAGCTGATTTAATTAATACCTGGGAGCTTTCAATCAGTCTTTGCTTTTTGGTGGAATTTATACTGGTCATCAAGACAGGGTGATACAAATATAGTCAGTTACATTAAAGATAACTATATTCAACCTACACTTTGAATGGTAAATATATCAGCATAACATAAAATTGTAAATAACAAAATCTGAATTATTATTAAAGCAATAAACCAAACGACTCTGTAGATGGGAAGTCATAGTGAAGCTTCCTAAGCATATATTTAACATAAGGGAAATATAACTTGGCTTTCAAATTGCTATCTGAGGTAAAAATTTCAAGTAAACGATCACTCGGGGTTTTCCAATGCGCCACAGAGAAAAATACAAAATTTATTAATGCCAGGAAGTATCTTTAAAAACAAATGTTCTTGCTGAACATATGGGTGAAGTATTAAATATCCTTATGTGCTTGATGATAAAAGCCTGAAAGAGCTACACGAGGGAACACAGATATAACTTACCACTCTTCTCCCTTATGGTCCCACTGCATCTTAGCCTGGAACAGAGATGTGACCTGAAGCTTTAGACCTAGCACTCTATGTGACCACAGAAAACTACTAGAAGTTTTATCTTGTGAGGAGAAACATTTTATTTTTCTGTCAAACACACCCTAAGAGGAGACAAATTCTCCCCCCACCTCTATGTGTGTGTGGGGGAGAGAGAGAGAAGACAAAGAAGAAGAAGAAGCAGAAGAAGGAGAAGAAGAAGAAGAAGAAGAAGAAGAAGAAGAAGAAGAAGAAGAAGAAGAAGAAGAAGAAGAAGAAGAAGAAGAAGAAAGAGAGAGAGAATGGAAGAGAGAGAGAGGAGCCTGGATCCAAAGCCAGGTAAATGGGAATGGGAGCCATCCCCTGGGATAACAGATGGCCTGGGAACCATTTCACCTCTGGCTGACAGAACCTTCTCTGGTGAGAAAGTGGTTTCACCACCAGCGATGCCATCAATATGCTCCAGGAGCTCTCTAAAAGAATCACTATTCCGTGCAGAAGTGGTATGTCCTCTCCTGAGTCTTCTCCTCTCCTGAATACAAATGTTAGCAAACTTCTTTTTTCAAATGTTTGCTCAGGAAACACTGGAGTGAATATTTCATTTTTCATCAGCTGTCAAACAAACAACAGATGGCAACAACCAGTGATTCTGAACTGGGCAGCATTTGAGGCAGTAACTCGAAGATGGGCCACTGAAAAAGCACTTCATTAACTGCTGAGTCTTGGTCTTAAAAGTGGCTTCATTCTGCTGAGTTTGAAATATTGTAGTTTAAAAAAGTTTTAATTATTTTCCTTCAAGTCTACAAGATAGACTTGCCTGTCTGGTGAGGGCAGAGGCAATTTGCAGTACATAGTCCTTTAAATCAACTACATTCCCTTCCTTTTTCCCTCCACTGGGAGCAGAGTCCTGATTTTCAACACAGAAGACCTGGCAGAAAACAATGGTGTCTTATTAAAGTGCCTGCTGGGTTTATTGAAACTTTGAAAATTATTGTACAGCTAATCGCCATTTTCATTTAGCTGGCAAAGACAACAGATATTTATCACAGCTACTGTCTTCAAGTTTTTTAAACAAGTTGCTCAAACTCTGTGTGGGAACAGATTTTCGATATGGCTGGTATGAGTTCGGGGGTTGTAAGGTGTACTGAAGGTGATGAAGGATCTTTTCATGCTGACCACTTATGCATGTGCCAAATCAGCTACTTTTGCAGATCATATACAGCTAGTTCCTGATCGATATCGAACTTTCCTTTCTACCCTGTATCTCCCCTCTACAAATAAGACCTATGGATATTCATATTGCATATAATATATTTGCATATAATCTATGTGTCACCCTATACATATTAATCATCTCTAAATTACCTATATTTAATGCAAAGTAAGGCTATTGACGTGGTTGTTTTAAAAATGGTGCTTGAGGACTAATTTAAAAGTCTATACATCCTTGGAACAGATTCACCTTTAATTATTTTCAATTTGTGATTAGTTGTATCTGTAAGGAAGAGGTTATAGAAAAAGGTGTGAGTAGATGCATGCATGTGTGTATGCATAAGCAATCTTACATACACAGATTTATTCTATATTAGATACACACTCATATATGAAAACTGGACAGCATATTGGGGGAAATAACCTTACATTGCTCATGGATAGGTCATAATGTTACGCTTTTCGTAATCATCTGCCATTCGGTCTCAGGCCTTGAGTAAAATACCTTTTATTTTACACGAAAGCAGTCATTCTAGATATGGATTTAGGATATCTTCATCCTGATATAGGTATTACAGTTCCTCGGTTTAGTCACATGGTGCCTGCTCATTGTACACACATAGATCATAAAGTGTTTGGATAACAGGTCTACAATAAAGCGTCAGACAAAGAGAGGTAATTTGCACAAGGCATCGAAAAGGAGCAACGTAGAATGTAATGATGATGGAGAGTATCGATAATCCGAGAGGCCTGGCCCTCAGCAAGTTAGGCAAAGATGAAAGAGAGAGGAGTAATGGAGACAGGAGCTAGAAAAGCAGCAAGCAGAATCTGGTTCTCTAGATAGTTTCTGTAGGCAGGCCCTGTAGGCGAAGATAAAAGGCTGGGGCTTCCACTGTGTGCTGTGCAGACAGCGCCCGGGGTTCTGGAATGGTGCTTCTGCCTGTTCCCCCTAAGCTAAGCTTCTCACTGTGAGTCTGCTGGTGACATTTGGAGGTTTTATTGTGTTTGACCCGCACTCTGTCCTCCAGTGTTAGAATTCTCCTTACCTGTAATTACATATTCCAGTGAAGAAGCACTGGCCTTTCAAGTTAGAAGCTAACTGTGCTCTGAAACTTGCTTACCTATGCTATCTCAGACGCATGGTTTGTGTGAAACATTCATCCAGAAATCCAGTCCAGTCATTATTGAGACTAGGTGTGGTGTATTTTCTAATTAATCATTAGTTTGTTTCAATGAGTGCATCCATTCATGAAAATATTTTTTCATCAGTTTCATGCATCCATTATACAAATCTTTCTTTGTCTCTAAGATTTATATTTGAAGATTTAGTTTTACATTTTAAGTGGGTTTTTTTTATGTGTGTGTGTGTGTGTGTGTGTGTGTGTGTGTGTGTGTTTGTGTGTTTTGCTTGTTTGTTTCTTTGTTTTTGTGGGGTGGGGAAATGCCAGCAGAGGCCTGGGAACCTTCACTCGTATGAAAGAGCAGTACTCTCTCTTAAACTGTCAAACTATGTTCCCAACCTTTGATTTCTTTTGCTTTAATTATGAGTATGCATGTGCCTGTTGAAGCCAGTTGGGGCATAATATCTTCTGAGTTACAGTCTGCTGTAAGCCACAGACTTGGGTACTGGGAAAGGAACTCAGGTTTTCCGAAAAAAACAGTGACTGAGTTCTTTAACCACTGAGTTCTTTCTCCTGCTTCTACAGATAATTGTTTAAAGAAGCTTCTATGTGACAGTGATGGCTCTGTGTACTGGAATATCCATAGAAAGGGAGTTTTACGAGGCATATCCCTATACTGCTGTGGTGGAGGACAAAAAAAAGACATGTTGTCTAAAGGGTGATGTAAATTATGAAGACAAAGCAGGGCAAAGGAGCACAGTGTCAGAAGTGTTCATTCAGTTTCAGAGATCTGACCAGGATTGAAGAGGAGTTTGAGAGTCTGAGGAAGAGTCCCTCTTTGAGACAATGTCAAATACAAGGACTCTAAACGTCCTGAGAACATAGATTGCTAAGCACATCAAGAACTGGTCACGCCATGCGTAGGGTTGGGAAACGAGGAAACAGATTAGATTTCCAGATCTATGTCTTGCAGATCAGCCTAGAAACGAAGCTTAAATATTTGAGTTTTAGTCCAAGGATGACGAATCAGCCTTCAAAGATGGAAAAGGACTGCTCTGGATGTTTTGTAATGAAGAGAGAAGTGGAGTGGGTTATAATAACACAAGGTGCTAATAGTGAGAACAGGTAGATCAGAGGCGAGCCCCAGCCTCCCCAGGAGGAGCAGAACAGTGATTAATAACACAGGAAGAGTCCTGCGGTTCGAAGCAATTCATTTCACCACTGGACCTTCACTGGTTTAAGTTAAATCGCTCACCCTCAATGAAGTCTACTGTGAGTTCACATGATATCTCTGAATTTCATCAATAGTTTCCTTGTGCTGTGTTTCCCATCTCCTGGTTCCGGTTATATTAACAAAGCTGTCCTTAATTCTGCACTGATCCTGAACTACACAGTCACCTTCCTTCCTCTTCTTACCCCCTCTCTCTCCTCTGCCTGTCTTCTCCTCTTTCTCCTCCCCTTCCCTGTTCCTGCTCTTCCCTGCTCCACAGGGAGATTTTCCTAGGCTTCATTCAGGCCATCTAGTTCTGCTGATGCCACACTGAAATACTGATGTCCCACGTTCTTTTAAAACTACAGCAAGGCTTAGCACCTCGAATAAAAAAAAATGTTCAAGGTAAACAGAAAACCCTAACATTTTCCACAGATACAGAAATGTTCTTAAATATGAGCATCCATTCCTACACCTTTTCTCCAGCTTCAGTTATCTCTCTCACAAATTTTACAAGCACTGCATAAGGGAGCAGTTTTCACAAATACTATCAACACAACTCTCACAAGGAAAGAATTCTTTTTGTGACTATTACACAAAGCTGAGCAGAGGGCGATTGTCCTTGTAGAAGGTTAGTTTATACTGAGAGTGAAGAAGCAAGTTACCCACACGTATGCACACACACATTTACACATGCACACAAATACACAAACCTGAACATACATACACAAACAAACACAGATACAAGGACACACACACACACACATAAACATATACACATGTAAACTGCATACCACTTAATTTAATAAAGTATAGTAAACAAATCCAGTGAGGATCCAACTGCTATATGAATTCCTGAAAAGCGATTTGCACTAAAAGACATTTGTATCAAATTTTTTTCTCACTCTTTAGTTGATAAGGTATTAGTTTTGTTGGCCGTTGTTTATAGTCGAAACTTTTTTGTGAGATTTACAGAAACATAAGGAAATATGGTTCTAGCCCAGTAACTAAAACACACTCTTTACATTTGAAATAGTTCATGCAGCTTGGACATTTAACACACTTAAATAAATCCAGGTATTCATACAAACCGGAATGCAATAGCACAGTGAGTAGAATTTCAAGTCTATTCACATTGTCCCCCCACGTTTCCCAGTGTGATGTCTGCAACCCTTTGGAAGAACTTTCTTCATCTGTCCAGAGAGAAGATTGAGTCCATGCACATCAAAGTTTTATTGAGCAAATGAGCTGTAAACAGTGGTGTTGCGGCTGCCTGGTTAAGAAATGTATCGGTGTTGGTGAATGAATACAGCTTCATAACAAAAGCACAACCTCAGAAAAAAAATTATGCTATGTAGTATAACCACATTTTTTCTTCTCTGGGTCAAAATTACATCTGAGGGAAATTAAGTGTGATTAAATATTCTTTTGATTGAAAAACTGAGGGGTTTTCACAAAATTATACTAGTGAAGTTGAGCCCCATTGAGAGAAAAATGCATAGTATTAGGAAATCTCTCGAAAGCTTTGAACTGGAGATGGATACAGGGCTTATGCTGGCTTGGCTGAAGAAGAAAACCAACCCCAAATGCACCCTTAGTCCCCCCTAAACTGAGTGCTTGTTGGAATGAAAACAGTGTTCAATCAGGAATCCAGACTTGTTCTCAGATGCAGTGCCATAGAACCTTCTTCACCTCCAAGAAAGCTGTCATGGTGCAGTCCTCTCTATCCTGCTGCCAAGATGCACTCACGAAAAGCCATTTGCACAGCTGATGTCCCTGTTGGCTGTTCCCATTAAAGGACAGGCAGGAACAGGCCAGCAGGACCCAGGAGCAGCCCAGTGAGACTATCCCATTACTGCCAGTCCCAATCAGTCACAGGAAGCTGGGTAGATGGAAATTAACTCTAAGCACAAATAATCAACCTGATATGTAAATCAATAATATGCAAATGTATGTAACACCTCTATTTGGAATGCCAACTTTACTTAGAGGGTGGATGTGAAATTGTGTGGACAGGCTTAACTAGGGTATGGGAGCAGGAAACATGAACGGTCCCATCTGCAGGATAAGTCTCATGGAAGGTTCAGGTGATTGTCACACTGGTTGTAAGCTCCCATGCCCTGACACGCCTCATTCTGGAGAACTAGTACACATATAGTTCCAATTCTGGTCGCTGAGTTCACGCCGCAATGAAATTATGTTTTCTAAATACACAACTTGTTTCCGAAAAATGGGAAAATGTGGGTGGTTCGGCCCAGGATCATTACTCCCAAATGGCTCCAGTACATTACAGCACAATAGTCTCATTGTTAGCGTATGAAAATGGAAACCAGTTAGGCGTTTTATGAATGATGAAATAAACAAATATACCAGGGTAATGAGACCGGAGATGATGAGGTTTTTCAACTGGAAGAATGAGCAGGCACTTCTAGTCCCAATGCTACATTTTTAGGTGAGAAAAATGAACAATGAGGGTTGAATTAAAATTGTGAAGGTAGTGAATGAAAAAATATATTGAAGCAAGGAATTGGAATAAAACATAAATAATCTAACTATAAAACTGCATGTGTGTTATAACTATTTATTCACTACACACCAGGAGTATCATAAGTGTTATCTAATTCATCTTGAAATGAATATAACATGAGCCATAGTAGGGATAGACTGAGAAAGTTTGGAAGAGTTAAATAACTATCTCAAGATTATACTGTGATGAACATTTCTAGAAGCTGATAGAAGAACATTCTTTCCATGTGATTAATATTCAAAGTCTTTAATCTTTGTATAAAGTAAATGATTGTCTACACTGTGGATCTCCTCATCCAGTGGAAGGCATTAAGAATACACTCTACTTCAAGACCACAATAAAGACATTTTCCTCTGCCTTTATTCGCTGTGCTCTTCCCAATGGGCTCTACACTCAGGACTGAGCTTTTATATAGATGTACATCTTCTGAAACAGTCCTGGGGATCTGGGTTGAGAGCCCTTATAATCGTGTGCACCAATTTCTATCATCAATTTCCACCACTTACCTGCCTATCTGCCTGGATTTGTTTCTGTGTGTGTTTGAAAGGTGTTTGACAAAATTTAACTTGCTTTCACAGTAAAAGCGGAAGATTACATCTGCAGATGAAAAGGCCACTTAAAAAAATTTCCTGGCTGAAGTCATATTCAACTATAAAACCTGAACACTTACTTTTAAGATAAAAAACAAAACAGATTTAGTATTCTTACAACTTCTAAGGTAAGACTAGTGTTAGAGGTTCTAGCAATGACAGTTAGGGAAAAATTAAATCGACCACAAGAAAACATTAAATTGCACCTCTTTAAAGATAAAATAATAGTAATAAAAACTGCAAGGAGAATAAAAACAGAACTTGTCAATAAATTATTTAAGTTGCAGAATATGAACTTAACACATTAAAATCAACTGTACACCTTGACAATAATAAACTTTCTTAAATAGAAATGAATAATTTTTATCTATAATAGAATCCAAAAACTGAACAATGCTTTAGAAAATATTTTCAGTGAAAACTATAAAAAATTATGGTACAGTTTTAATATATGCAAGTAGAATGATAACCTATGCTCTTTAACTAGAAAAAGGTAATAAAGTCAAAAACACACATAGTGTACAAAAAATTCACACATTTCTTGCAATCTATAGTAGAACTCTGATGTCACCTAAGGCCGAAATTAAAAAAAAAAAAAAAAATCAACCCTAAGCCTGGCAGAGAAACATAAAAACAGCCCTGAAAAAAAATCAAATGTTCTTAAAGATAAAGAATCACCTTTCAAACATTACCCTTTATTACATAAGTAATTCTATAGAGCTGCAGCAATAGAAATAGTGTAGTTCTACCATAAAAAGAACAAGTAATTGGTCAGGGTTCGTAGAAATAAACACACAGACATGCTAAAGTAACCAGTACAGAGAACTGGCCAGATCCACCCGGGAAGACAATGTCTGTAGCAGTGCTGCTGAGAAATGGTAGCTGTCGGTGAACCAGGTAACACAGTGCCTTTCTCCTATAGAGTACTCAAAAGGTAACTCACAAGTGTTTGAAACTTAAATGTAAGGCTAAAAAGGTAAAATTCCATGAAACTTTGCCAAAATCTTCTTCACTCTTGTCTAGTCAAATACATGTTTTGTATGTGTCATCAGTTGTACCATAACAGTGGGTAAATTAGCAAGTAAGGCCCACATTATAATAGGCAACTTCCCCAGAGACATGGAAAGGTTAACATGAAAAAGATCTCAGAGAATTGCAGAAAATATTTCCAAGCCACGTATAAGTCACTGATAAATTAATAAGACTCAAACCGGGCAGCATGGTCATGCACTCCCGTAATCCCAGCACTCACGGAGGCAGAGGCAGGTGGATCTCTGTGAGTTCCAGGCCAGCCAGGACTACTAAGAGAGTCCAGGACAGCCAGGGCTACACAGGGAAACACTGTCTCAACACGCCCCCTCTCCCCCAAATAAATAAATAAATAAATAAATAAATAAATAAATAAATAACTGAACGAGAAAGTTGTCATGAACTAAGTGTTGTGGTACATGCTTCGGAGCCCAACATGAAGGATCCTGGGGGAGGGGAATAAAGGGAGCTGTAGAGACAGGTATGATCTGACACAGGGTCCATGAAGGGTGAGACTTTGACCTGGTGGAAAGCAAAGACAACACACAGGGAAGAGATAGTAGAAAATAACACCAAGGATATTTGAAAACTCCACAAGAAACCTTATTTTAGAAATTTACATAAAGTGTACATACTACATATATGTGGTTATATACACAAACACACGAACACACACAAATATATTTGTATCTTAAATTATGCTTTGCTACATGAAGTGATAATGGTTCTCTCTACAAGAACTTTAAATTAATAAAAGAAAGAAAAAAAGCCCAGCACCAGCCATGGAAAAACACTTTTAGAGTTATTGGACACAGGGGTCTAAGATAGTGTACTATAGGCTATTGTCAAGATCCAGAACTTGAGGGTAATATTCTATTGCTGAAGATACTACAGATTTAAAACATAGGACTTCAAGTAATTGAGCTTCGAATGAAATGCCTTTTTGAAAACTGTATCTCACAGGGTCCAAAGCTGCTATGTGAATAGCCAAGGGAGAAAAGCAATAAATAGATCTAGCCAGCTCTGAAGCCTAGAAGCAATAACAATGACTGACTGTGCAGGCAACATACTCACAATAATACAATAATAGGGATCCGAAGGAATTCATATCTACCAACTGGAATGGAAGAGGAGCCTACCTTTTCCATTTTCTTAAGCCAATATAGTTTGTAACTATACTCTAAATGTTTACATTATACCCTCAGTAGCTCTCACCCATCATTAAAGATTCTTCTTACATAATAGAGGAAATAGATGAAGACATTTACGAAGATTTACAATGGATCTCAATACAGATAATAAGGGACATAGGGTATTCAATCAACACATGTGAAACACAGCTCCCACATAAGGCACAGGGAAAATCAGAGAAGAGCCAGAAGACCAGGACATCCGCTGAATGAAAGCATCTTCTAGACATACCAGGAAAACTGCACCCATGAACTCTCAGCAATATGTTTTCCCAAACAAGACCTGCATAACAAGAACATCAGCTGACTGGTCAATGTGATTTGAAAAGTTTAGCAAGTCCCGACCCTTAGATGTAGAACTATAGGCTACCCATGGCCACTGAGAGAAGGAGAATCGATTTTATTCCCCTGACAGTTTTTCCTGTATGAAGTAGTCAGCCCAAAACCCATACAGAGAAGCAGTAGTGAATGGATCTAGTAGAGAATGTGTGTGTGTGTGTGTGTGTGTGTGTGTGTGTGTGTGTGTAGCAATAATAATTAAAGAAGAGGTCATGAATTCGAGAGTGAGTGAGAGGGGCTTATGAGGAGTTGGAGAGAGGTGGAAATGATGTAATTGTAGTATTCACGCTTGAATTCTTTTTTTTTAAATGCAGTACTATATAAGCCAGCCATCACGATTTAATTACAGCTAGAGGAAACAAATACAGCAGGAATTCACTATGCTCAAAAATATGGTAGCAACCTTAAGTGTTCACTGATAGTGGGATGGATTGAAAATATGTACCTCTATACATTCCGCAGCAACATTCTACACACATCAGAGAGGGGGTGGGGACTTCAGCCTAACTTCTAAAAAATGCCATACATCAGAACATTGATAAACTGAACAGCATTTTTGGTGAAGGCAGGCCTTCCAGGGTGAAGTGAGGCAGGGAGAGCAGGCAAGAGAGTCCATGCTATAAATAGTGCCCACTTAACTCACTACATGTGGACTCCTAAGCAAGAGGAAGTCATGATAACAGTAGAACGCTGATTCCTGTGTCTGGAGAGTGAGGGGGTAGACTAATGGTGTCAAAGGGCATAAACATGGTCTGAGAGCTGAAATAGCAGGATTACACTTGTTAGCATCACCCTGAGTGATCTGGCGTTGACACACAGCAGGATTACACTTGGTAACAGTGTTCTATGTGTTTGATGAGGAGTTGACATACAGCAGGATTACAGTTGGTAACAATGTCTTGTGTGCTTGAAAGGAAGTTGACACCCAGCAGGATTACACTTGTAAACAATGTCTTGTGTGTTTGCTTGGATTACATTTGGTAACAGTGTACTCTGTGTTTGATGAGGAGTTGATACACAGCAGGATTACAGTTGGTAACAATGTCTTGTGTGTTCCATGGGGAGTTGACATTCAGCAGGATTACACTTGGTAACAGTGTTCTGTGTGTTTGATGGGGAGTTGACATATAGCAGGATTAACAGTTGGTAATACCATCCTGTATATTCAAAATTTGCCAAGTGGAAAGATCTTATATGTTTTCATATATATACATAAAACAAATGGTTAGCATGTGAGGAGACATGTGCCAAATCATTTTACTGTGGTAAACATTTCTTAACATACATGTGCAGCATGTCACTGCACAGCTTAAATAATACAACCTGTTAACCATACTTCAACATATAAATAAGAATTCTTTTTAAAAAGGCAAAAATACCTTTATTTTAGTAATATTTTATCAATCTTTCTATCAGCCTTGATTGAAAACAAAAAAAAACCCTATTGCTTATTATGTACTTTCTATCCAGTCTAGCCTTTTTACTTAAAAGCAGTTTAATTTTTTAATTAAATATAGTACACATATACACCATTCTTTTTCTTATTGTTTTTCTTTTTGGTATTTATAATATAGCTACAATATATCTCCCTCTCTTTCTTTACTCCCATTCCTCTCAATACCTCTTGCCCTCTTTCAAATTCATGGCCTACTATTTTTATTAATGTTTATTGCATGCATACATGCATATACATTTATATTCCTAAATGGAACCTTGAAGCCCATATAATGGTACTTGTATGAGTCTTTTCAGATCTGACCTTTTATTATTGAATAAGCAATTGATGTGTTCTTCCCTGGGGAAGACTATTTCTCCCACACCCAGAATTCCTCAGTTGCAAGTTTGCCATTTTGATTAATTAGGTAACTCTGCCAATCACATCCTTGCTGCTTGCACACGTGCTTACAGAAATGTCTAGACTGATCACTATCCAATACAGCCCACATAAGTCTTGATGTGTCAGTTTAACAGTTCATTACTTTTTGACTCCATTTTCATGAGAAGATACCATTCATATCAAAGGGAGAAGCAGCTCAGTTTTAAGGAAATAAATCCTGTCATAGTTGTAAATGTCATTAGGCCAAAGAACCTGTACACAGTCTCTTTATATTACTATGAAATTCGTGGCCCTTCATTACTGGCAACCTAAAATCTGCCTAGTAAGAGGAAAGGTAAAGGAAGATTGTGTGTGATGGTGTGAGTGTGAGTGTGAGTGTGAGTGTGTGTGTGTGGGGGGTGGTATAAATAATATGAAAAAAAGAAAACTTTGGGAATTTTCATTCTTTCCAACTAGACCTTTTGTTAAATATCAGCAACTAGTTTCTGCCTCTTCTGTGTGTAAAGGTTATGTTCCAGACCATAGGCATTCTTCAAGAGTACCAACCTTTACATACACTCTGTATCTCCCAATGAACTCATGGTTAAGTTGAAATGAAAGAATTTGGTGTAGCGATATACAATACATAACAAGTGAGAGTAATTAAAATGACAATATGATACCACAAGAGACGCATGGATGTGGACTTTGTCTTTAAAAATAAAATCTCTCATCAGTATATGATGTGGTTCAGGATCTATGCTAAGATGGAGGATGGTGGGTGACTCTGACAGCAAGAGAGACTCTTGACCACATCCTTGAAGATGACAACCAAGAAGACTGGAGGGGAGCAATGTTTGGTGTCACAATTTTTCACACAGAGAGGTAGTCTGTATCCCTTGTAGGGCAGAGAATAGCTTAAGCGTCCATCCCATTGCCCAGAATGACATGGGATTTGAAATATGAAGTGTCTATTTCTGGAATTTTCCATTTAGCATTTTGTGACAATGGTTGCTTGAGTACAGTTACTTTCACAGAAAACAAAGCCATGAATAAGGGAGAAGGGGACTTTTATTGTTTTTATTGAGGTATAAGACCTTCAAATAATTTCCTTGGTTTTAAATCACTCACATTTAGCCATTAGTGATCTGCTCATCTTTTTCCACATCAGTAACAATGACTTTCTATCACCTCAATTCAGGTGTCTGATAGCAAATCATTTTCATTTAGAAATCCCAAAATAAATCAATCATGTATCATGACATAAAAATTCAAGGAGAGCGAAACTGGAGAGAACTCAGATAGCCCAGATGAGGCAGTGGGTTCCTGACTTGCAGATGATTACAAACTTGGCGAAATCTCACTTATTTCTGAACCAAGTTTTGAAATCTGAGACTCTAGACTGAATCGGCAGCAAGATCCAGAAGGTTCTTCAACAACTTGAAATGAAACATTCCTTTCTTCTTTTTATATTGTTTGTCTACATGAAATTCGTGGGGGTGGGGGACTGGAAGGCAGAGCCTTGCTCTACCAGAAGAAACACTGGCAGAGAAATAATTGGTATCTTTTTTCAGGGGAGTGGGATTTGAGCCAAATAAAGGTACAATCTACATTAATATGTAAGCCTGACAATCAGGCAGGTGTATGCTGCCAGGACCTCTGGTCATGATATTAATGCATCTGTCTGATGTGGGAGAGGTGGAGCTGAATGCCAAGGAATACACTTATAATTAGAAAACAACTCAGTTGTGATTTATAGGTACCTGGCAGGCTGACGCTTGATCTTTATTTCTTTTTACTGGCTTAAAGTTCCTTTTATGTCAGGAGAAACTTAACTCAAGCTGAATGTTTGCCTGGGAACTGAAAACTCTCCCTCAGCTTCTTTCTGGCTGACCTTAGTTTTTGGTCCAGCCTTAGATTTCAGCATTTCTATAACAATGACACAGATTAAATTTCATTCAAATTCGTAGAATCAAAGGATTTTTTTCCTTTAAAAAAAACAAACAAAATTACCATTTTTTGTTTGTTTTTTGAGTGTGTGTATATAGTTCCTCTAGTGAGTATTTTGTTGATTTTGAGACTATAAATGATTAATTCGCTGTGGCAAGAAAGAAGGGCCCAGAGGGCAGTATGTGATTGCTTCCTGACCATCAGGGTGTCTGGGTGGGGTGGGAAGGATGGAATGTTCCCTGGCAGTCAGAGTGAAGTAACAGTGATGCAAGCAAGGAAGGCCGGAGAGCACTGAAACCCCAGAACTTTGTCCTTGACTTCGAGAAGGAAGACTGTTATTCCTGTGTAGTCAGATGTCTGTCCTTCCTTAATGCAGCTACTGATGCTAACCACTCGTGCAGCTTACTTTTCCGTTACTGAGAGAAAATACCATGACCAAAAGCAGCTCATAGGAGAAAGCGTTGGTTTTAAACTTAGGTTCCAGATGGCCAGATAGCCATATGGCAGGGAAGGCATGAAGGTGTGAGTTGGGAACTGAGAAAGCATATCTCAACCACATACAGGAGGCAGAAATTAAAAGCTGAAAGTGTGGCACTAGAAAAGATCATCCTGAGTGAGGTAACCCAGACTCAGAAAAACACACGTAATGGAAGTTTTGGGTTCTTTGTATGTTATGTAAACATGGGCATTTTAGTTGGGCTCTAGTTTGTCCACACCTGTTAATTGTCTCCTGTGGTAACGGCCTTCCACATGTGTCACGGGGAGGGCATGGTCTGGGACTCTGAGAATATAAATATGAGAGCAGGAAACAGAAGGTGCTGTGTTCAGTGCTGGTGTGTGGAATGTAGCAGTTCAGAGGGACCAAAGAGCAGAGATGGTGTGGCTGTTTGGAGCAGACAGAGAGACGTGCTTCTTCAGGGCGCAGGCGTGTGGAGGAGACCGCTGGCTGCATCTGATGTTGATGAGATGGCTACAGAGCCCTAAAAGAACCCGTTGGCCCTACCTAGCCGGGAGAAGTAAAGGGATCTGAGTCCCCTCTACCCACTAACCTTCTCTCTCTCCTACTTAAGGTTGGGGGGTTGATGGAAGGGAAATAGAGGCCTCAACACCCCCCAAAAAAGTGTTTTAGAAGTCTACTACAGGTGTCTTTCCGCTACAGACACACGTGGCATGTACTCAACTACATACATATCTACATAAGTAGATATTCGACATAAAGTACAGGATAACCATGCTACAGCCAAATGACCCAAAGAAGCTAAGTAACAAGGAGGCCACAAGGGAAGATGCTTGAATCTCATTCAGAGCAGGAAATTTAAATAGACATTGGAGTGCAGGGCTGGGGATTAGGAGTGGGGAGAGACGGAGAAAGAGGGTCTGGTGAGAGAACAGAAAGCAGAGGTGGGGACCACCTCTGGGACTTGCCAGAGACTTGAGATAAGGGAGGCCCCAGGATTCTATGGGGGTCACCCTAGCAGTGGGGGATATGGAGCCTGCTGTGGCCACCTCCTGTATCCAGGCAGGACTTCCAGTGGAGGGAGGGGACACCCACAAAACATTCGACCCAAAATTTGCTCTGCCTACAGCATGATCAGGGACAAAGATGGAGCAAAGAGTGAGGGACTGGCCAACCAAACACTGGACCTACTTGAGACCTACCCCCTGGAAGAGAACCAATCCCTGACACTATTAATGTTACTCTGCTATGCTTGTAGACTGTAGCCTAGCATAACTCCTCTGAGCGGCTTCACACAGCAGTTGATAGAAACAGATGCAGAGACCTACAGTCAAACATTAGACAGAACTCGGGGAGTACTATGAAAGAGTTGGAGGAATGACTGAGGGAGCAGGAGGGGTTGAGGACTCCAGAAGAAGATCTACAGAGTCAAGTGGCCGCATGGGGCTCACAGAGACTGAACAAACAGCCAAGAGCATACACAGACTGGTAATAGGCCCCAGCACATGTGTAGCAGATGAGCAGCTTGGTTTTCATGTGGCTCCCCCGGCAACTGGAGAGGGAGCCCTCTCTGACTCTGACCCCTGCCTTTGGATCCTGTTCCCCTAACTGGGCTGCCCTGTCTGCCCTCATTGGGAAGGGATACAGGGAGTACTGCAGTGACTTAAATGTGCCAGGGTGGGCTGGTAACCATGGGGGACCTCCCCCTTCCTGAGGAGGGACACGAGAATGGGGGGGAGAGGTATGGGAGGGTCTTGGAGGAGAGGAGGGGGCTGCAATCAAGATGTGATAAAATGGAAAAAAAAAAAAAACAAACAAACCCTGAAGTCAGGGTAAGCCAATAAAGCCCTAAAGCCCTCTCCATGTGAGGGAGGCTTATTTCTTATTTCCTCTATTGATGCTCCACCTCCAAAAAGTTCCACAAACTCCCTAAAAACACCACTACATGGGGACCAAGTATTCAAACACGGGAACCTATTGGGGGATGTTTCTCATTCTAAGCATCAGTGCACCTTTCCGAAGGATGTGGCCAGGATTCTGCATGTAAGAAGCCAGTGAACAGACAAGACCTCATCAAACATTTGCCGTCTGTCATGCCAACATAACGTGTGGATTTCTTGGAGTTGCATGGTTCCATGGCTTGTCTAGGGTAGCACTATGACAGAGAAACACTCCTACTCTGCTGAGGTTTATGCTCAAGGAATTTAGCAAAGTGGGGGAAGAATGCAAGGGAACTTTGGCTTTAACCAAGGAGAAAAACAAGACAGTAAACAGCTGGTGAAGGGATAGAGCACGTCTAATACATGATTATTTGGGGAGTCAAACATGACTGGAAGTTTTTTCCCTTGAGATTTATTAGCCTGAGATATTTAAAGTCCTAAACATTTCCAGTCCCCACATACGAAGTGAACAAATCAAAATGCCACGGTATTCCTAATTTTTGAAAATGTATATAAATGCAAATAAAAGCTAGTGGTTTTAAAAGATTTTTATTAAAAAATCAGGCATGTGGCTTACTTTCTAAAAACATGTTCCATTTTATTTTATTTCATTGGTTGATTGAGACAGGGTTTTTCTGTGTAACAGCTCTGATTGTCCTGAAACTTGCTTTGTAGGCCAGGCTGGCCTGGAACTCACAGAGATGTGCCTTCTCTGCCTTCCCAGTGCTGGGATGAATGGTGTGGGCCACCACACCCAGCTGCCTTACCTTTCAAAAATATTTATTTGCTTTTGTGTCTGGGTGTTTTGTCCTTTTGCATGTTTGAGTACAAAGCATCCCTGGTGCCAGAAGTGGACATCAGAACCCCTGTAATTCAAGTTATAGAGTGTTGAGCCACCCTGGATTTGGGGGTGCTGCGAATTGTACCCTGCTCTTCTGGCAAAACAATATGTGTTTAGAATCACTGTGCATTTTCTCTGATCAACTTCTTATAATATTTTTTTTTACTTTTATGTTCATACTAATTATTTAGTTTTACAGTCTATTAATTAAAAACCCTCTCCTTTTCTGTCACGAGACTGCTGAGTTGTTAGAAACCTTCATCAAGGCAGCACCTTTATTTCCCTATGACAAATGATAAAGGCAATAAGTTAAAGATTTTCTTATTGTTATTAGCACACATTATAACCATAATTAAAAATAACAGATCTACTTTTAAAAGTTTTTTTTTTAATATCAACCAGGTAAATTAAATGTGAGGGATGGTCACTGTTCAATTGTCATTTTTTTTTCTGAGTCAGTGAATGAGTTAAATAAAATCTTTGTCGTGTGTGTGTGTGTGAGTGTGGGGTGTGTGTGTGTGTGTGTGTGTGTGTGTGTGTGTGTGTGCAAGCTATTGGTCACATTGGATGTATTCTGTCATTGGTCCGATATCTTTTATGACAGGGTTTCTTGTTGAAGCTTAAGCTCATCAATGAAGTTAAGATGACTGGCCAGGAGACCCTCATGTCTGTCTCAAACTCACATCACTGTGATTACGAGGGTGGGGGATGCCCCATGCAGAGCTTTTCAAAGTGGTATCAGGGATGCAAATGCAGGTCCTCCTGTTTGCAATTCACTCACAGAAATGTGCTCCCAGGCCTATCTACTCACATGAAGATTTCTGTACCCCTCAAAGATGTGAAGCCTTGATTGTTCTACAGTTTGGGAGATGTTTTTGGACAGTCAGTGAGGCGGAAAGGAAACTAAGATGTTAACAGTAATCTCCAACATTTTGACACTGGCCCTAATGCCAAGCTCAACTTTTTCAGAAAATGAACAATTTATTTAACTTGTCATTTATTTCCCCCATGCTCTGTTCTCTTCCTCTCTCTCTTTCTCTTGGTCTTTCTCTGTCTCTCTGTCTCTGTCTCTCTCTCCCCACCCCATAATGGTTACATGGAAAGAAAAGCTATTCAGGGGTACATTGTCACTGCTAATGAGCTGAACTTGGCATGACTTTTGTTCTAACTGTAGCCAATTACTAAGCCAAATTCTTTCCCTGCCAATGCACTAATTGCTCTAGGTGACAGGTTTCCGCCTCACCTGGTGTCCTCTTTAGAAAGAAAAAATCAACCAAACAAACACAAAATGACAGAACATTAAGTAAAAGCAGCAAAGGTCTGGCTATGACCCAGCAATCTGGTCTCACATATGCAGAAGTTACATGTAGGAGAGATGTTATCTACTGTGTCATGGGTGATATCATCTATCATATTTATGGCAGCCCACACCAAAGCTGACTCTTGAGAGGATCATCTGTGAAAAGGCTATTGTTTAGAGTTCAAGACTTCATGTTCAGGGAACAGCCTACCACTGAGAGACTCTGCTCAGCAGTGTATCAAAGCAGATGCCGAGACTCACAGCCAAACTTTGGGCAGAGTGCAAGGAATCTTATGAATGAAGGGGGAGATAGAAAGACCCAGAGGGAACAGGAGCTGCACAAGGAGAGCAACAGAACCAAAAAAAAAAATCTGGTTTCTCTGCTTTTCTAATCCTATTACTTGGTAAGCAAAGGTAGAAGGGTCTACACAAGTTCAAGATTAGACTAGTTTACATAGTAAATTGCAGGTCAACCATTGCTAGGTTATAAGGTCCTGTATCAATAAACAACAACAACAACAACAAAACCAAATAAACAAAATCTCTGCAAAACAATTTCTGTACTCTACATAAAAAGTTAACTTGTGGAATTTCCTTTTAATTCTAGGGTTGGGGAGTTAGAGGCATTTAGATTCTTGGAACTTGCTAGTCAACAATACTACTCTAATAATGCAGTCCCCAACCCTACCTCAAAATATTAAAATGGGATGTCTTAGGCTAAAAGACACCTAGGTGTATGCTTTGGTCTATAAACACAAATATACACCATATGAACATGAGCAGCCCGTGTGCAACTGCGTGCATACACACACACACACACACACACACACACACACACACACACACACACA